>NW_027258204.1:0-95789 GCF_045791955.1 Oncorhynchus clarkii lewisi | reverse complement strand
AAGTTTGAGGCTAGGGTTAGGCTTAGGGTTGAGTTGAGATGTGGACATAAAGTTAAGGTTAGGGTAGGGTCCAACCGCCCTCTGTTTCGGTGAAAGCTGAAGGATGGGCCTGGAGAATTGTAAGAAATCTCAAATTCATAGACAAAGCAATGGATGCAAGGACTGACAATCCATGATATCAACATTATAGTTTTAACCATGTTTTGAGGCTCTAAAGTGTTTATTTACATTCATTTGAGTAAAACAAGTTTATATTTTGGGTTCTGCTGTGGCACGAAAGTTGGGTTAATTAATTAAGCTCATGAGGCATTTATAAGTTAAGTTCTTCAAGAATCAATGAGAAAAGGGGGGTCTGAAATTATTGACACCCCTAATAAAGATGAGCAAAAATGTATGTATACTAAAAAAAAAGTTTTCAATGCCTTTCAATACCACGCCTTGCGAGGATAACAGATTCCATGTGTGTTACTTTTTCACAAATGTTCTAAGAGGAGTTGGAAAACACATTGTGAGGGATCTTAGAAAGTTATTCCATACATAATCCTTCCAGATCCTCCGTCTGTGTTTATGGACTGCCCTCTTCCATTCAGACCACAGGTTTTCAATCTGTGTTTCAATAGTGAAGACATATGAAATAACACACATGGAATCATGTCGTTACCAAAAAACTGTTAAACAAATCAAAATACTTGTTATATTTGAAATTCATCAAAGTAGCCACCATTTGCCTTGATGACAGCTTTGAAAAATCTAAAATATATTTTCATTTGTTTAACACTTTTTGGTAACTACGTGATTCCATGTGTGTTATTTCAGAGTTTTTACGTCTTCACTATTATTCTACAAGGAAGAAAATATAAAAAAATAAAGAAAAATCCTTGAATGTTTCCATTTATCATTCTTGAGATATTTCTACAACTTGATTGGAGTCCACCTGTGGCAAATTCAATTTATTGGACATGATTTGGAAAGGCACACACCTGTCTATGTAAGGTCCCACAGTTGACAGTGCATGTAAGAGAAGAAACCAAGCCATGAGGTTGAAGGAATTGCCCATAGAGCTCCGAGACAGGATTGTGTGAAGGCACAGATCTGCCCGAAGGGTACAAAAACATTTCTGCAGCATTGATTGTCCCCAAGAGCACAGTGGTCTCCATCATTCTTAAATGGAGGAGTTTGGTACCACAGAGACTCTTCCTAGGCCAAACTGAGCAATCAGGGGAGACGGGCCTTGGTCAGGGAGGTGACCAAGAACCCAATGGTCACTCTGATAAAGTTCCAGAGTTCCTCTGTGGAGATGGGAGAACTTTCCAGAAGGACAACCTCGTCAGCACTCCACCAATCAGGCCTTTATGGTAGAGTGGCTAGACAGAAGCCAGTGAAGCATGGTGGTGGCAGCAACATGCTCTGGGGATGTTTTTCAGCGGCAGGGACTGGGAGACTAGAATCAAGGGGAAGATGAACAGAGCAAAGCACAGAGAGATCATGTACCTCAGACTGGGAGCGGAGGTTCACCTTCCAACA
Organism: Oncorhynchus clarkii lewisi; assembly: GCF_045791955.1. Classification (NCBI taxonomy): domain Eukaryota; kingdom Metazoa; phylum Chordata; class Actinopteri; order Salmoniformes; family Salmonidae; genus Oncorhynchus; species Oncorhynchus clarkii. Next base: position 94,265 of record NW_027258204.1, on the reverse strand, counting down.
GGACAACGACCCTAAGCACACAGCCAAGACAATGCAGGAGTGGCTTTGGGACAAGTTTCTTATTGTCCTTGAGTGGCCCAGCCAGAGCCCAGACTTGAACCCGATCGAACATCTCTGGAGAGACCTGAAAATAGCTGTAGAGCGACGCTACCCATCCAACCTGACAGAGCTTGAGACGATCTGCAGAGAAGAATGGGAGAAACTCCCCAAATACATGTGTGCCAAGCTTGTAACGTTATCCCAAGAAGACTCAAGGCTGTAATCACTACCAAAGGTGTTTCAACAAAGTACTGAGTAAAGGGTCTGAATAGATATGTAAATGTGACATTTCAGTTTTTTTCTTATACATCCTGAGTGGCGCAGCGGTCTAAGGCACTGCATCTCAGCACTAGAGGCATCACTACGGACCATGGTTAGATTCCAGGTTGCATCACAGCTGGCCGTGATTGGGAGTCCCATAGGGCAGTGCACAATTGGCCCAGCGTCGTTAGGGTTTAGCCGGGGTAGGCAGTCATTGTAAATAAGAATTTATTCTTAACTGACTTGCCTAGTTAAATAAAGGTAAAATAAATAAATGTTTTGCTCCAGCTTCCAGTTGGCACAACATCCAGGGCACAATGGCAGGAAATGTGGTGTGAACTGTGGTAAAGGTTAGATCCTTGTGAACGCCACATTGTCACGCCCTGACCATAGATTGCTTTGTATGTTTCTATTTTTTGTATGGTCAGGGTGTGATGTGGGTGGGCATTCTATGTTGTTGTTCTATGTTTTCTTTTCTATGTGTTTGGCCTGGTATGGTTCCCAATCAGAGGCAGCTGTCTATCATTGTCTCTGATTGAGAACCATACTTAGGTAACCTTTTCCCACCTGGTGTTTGTGGGTAGTTGTTTCCTGTATTGTGTTTTCACCTTTCAGGACTGTTTCGATTTTCATTTCTTACATTCACTTTGTTATTTTGTATTTTTCGTGTTCTGGTATAATAAATAATCATGGACACTTACCACACTGCGTTTTGGTTCGATCCTTCCCACTCCTCATTCGATGAAGACGAAGATGGTTACACATATTGGGATTTTATTGCCTATGCTTTTCTATTCTTTGAGCAAATGATTTGAATTATGATCTAACTTAACATTTTCATTTGAACATGGTTTATCTTGGAACAACATACAGAGCCTTCAGAAAGTATTCACACCCCTGGACTTTTCCCACATTTTGCTGTGTTACAGCCTGAATATGAAATGGATTACATTTAAGATTTGTGTCACTGATCTACACACAATACTCCAGAATATCAAAGTGGAATTATGGTTTTAGAAATGTTTACAAATTAATAAAAGCTAAAACGTCTTGATTCAATAAGTATTTGTTATGTCAAGCAAGCCTGAATAAGTTCCAGAGTAAAAAGTTAGATAATAAGTCAGATAATAAGTTGCACGGACTACGTGTGAAATAATGGTGTTTAACTTTATTTTTTAAATGACTACCCCATCTCTGTGCCCCACACATAAAATTACCTGCAATGTCCCTTAGTCGAGCAGTGAATTTCAAGCACAGATTCAAGGACAAACACCAGAGGTTTTCCAATGCTTCGCAAAGAAGGGCATCTATTGGTAGATAGGTAAAAAAGAGAGAAAAAATAGAAAAAAAAGCAGACATGGAATATCCCTTTGAGCATGGCAAAGTTATTAATTATGCTTTGGATGGTGTATCAACACAACCAGTCACTCCAAAGTTACAGGCGACCTTCCTAACTCAGTTGCAGGACATGAAGGAAACCACTCAGGGATTTCACCAATGGTGATTTTAAACCAATTACAATGTTACATGGCTGGGATAGGAGAAAACTAAGGATGGATCAACAGCATTGTTGTTACTCCACAATATTAACCTAAATGACAGTGGGGGGAAGAAGGAAGCCTGTACAGCATACAAATATTCCAAAACATGCATCCAAAACAATACATAGCATAGCGTTCGGAGCGAATCCAACACGAAACATCACTGAGTACCACTCTTCATATTTTCAAGCACGATGGTGGCTGAATCATGTTATCGGTATTCTTGTCCTCGGCAAGGACTAGGGAGTTTTTTTTAGGATACAAATAAAAGGAATAGAGCAAAGCACAAGCAAAGTCCTAGAGGAAAACCTGGTTCATTCTGCTTTCCAACAGACACTGGGAGACAAATCCACTTTTCAGCAGGGTAATAGCTGAAACGCAAGGCCAAATATACACTGAAGTTCGTGTAGATGAAGGCGAGGAGACATGTTAAAGAAGGATATTTAACATGGGCCAGCCAGCATCTCTGTGGAACACTTGACACCTTGTAAAGTCCATGCCCGACAAATTGAGGCTGTTCTGAGGGCAAAAGAGGGTGAAACTCAATAATGGGAAGGTGTTCCTAATGTTTTCTACACTCGTTGTATATCCATCCTCTCAGAAAATGAATGTCAAATTCCTTCCATATTGCTTTGTAACACTTTTTACCTTCTAATATAACTATATGAGCTAGAATAATTGGTGTAAGAGCTTTACGAAGCACTTTTTAACAATTATGAAAGATAAATTACGCCGATTACAAATACCTGTGATTGTATGAACTTTTCACGTTACATAATCACAACCATTTATATGTTCATGTGTGTGATTGTCATAAACATACCACCTCAAAGGCTGATGAAAGAGCCTCTTGGATAAGTAAATGACCAATATCAAGCCCATGTAAATATATCAAGTTTTATTTGTACTAACAGGTATTATGCAATATAAATAATTTTGAAAATACAGCCTCATCATCTAAAGTCCTAAAAGTCACAGAATATCTCGGCACTGAGTTGCAAATCATTGCAAATCATCATGAAGCGTTCTGATTAACACATGTCCATCTAAGCCCCAACCTTTTCTTATTACAAACGTCTATCGTTTTACGATCTATACAATTTTGACTTCAATTCATTAGACCTTTTTTAAACCTTTTTTTTTAACATACGACAATCAAGGTGGATAACTATCATATAATATTCAATAAATAAAGTAGTAATAACATAAGATTGGTACTGCTTTAACATGGATGGCTTTCTTTCCTTGTGCACAGCTAAAATAACTTGGGAAAAAACTGCAGAAGCCATTTCTAAGACAGATATCCAGTGATCCAGCAAAACACAAAAAGTAAAACACAGCAAAAAGGAACTAGAGAAGAGTGTTTTTCGAAACAGACAATCCAAGACTGACCCACAATCCTCCTCATTGAAGAGTAGTCATTTTCATGGAGTCAAACTGCACATTACCATCTAAAGGGACATTTTCTGTTCTCAGACCTCAAAAGTGGCCTTCTGTTCCAGGTCCACAACACCATTGGTTGTGTAGATCCAGCTATATGCATGAAGCACTGCAAATCTGTAAGTTACATAGTGCTTTCCTTTTCCATGCATTTGTTTTGGATTCATTTTCCGTTCCGTCTGGATCACATAGCCCAGGACGTAGACTTACCTCAACAGAAGACAACACTCTGAGGTCTGAGAAACACCATGTTTGAAATGTTCCACATGGTCAGTGCTCCCTAGCAACGGAAGCCAGTCTTCCAATGTTGGGATATCCACTTGAGTGGATATACAGGCTTAACGCGACAGAACATACATAGTCAGCAGCATTGACATAGTGGTAAAACAATGGGTGGGTAAACTATAAAGTCCAGTGGGCGATCAAGAGAAGACTAACGAAATACAAGAAGACGTGTTACATTGTTATATCTGTATTATTTGCATTTTACTGTAGGCCTATAGGGAAGGTAGGATATGGGGAGATATTGAAATGTCTTATTTTTGTACGTTCTTAATTTGTCTAATAAGATTAGTACAGATTTTCTCAGGGGATCCCACAGGGTGCCCCGACCCCAAGTTTGGGAACCACTGTACTAACCTCTCGCTCTCTGCTTGCTTCCCCTCTCTGTGTCTCCTCTGCCGCCTCCTGCATGCTTTGCAGCCTGCCGCAGCCTCGCCACCGTCTGTCTGACTAGTCCCACAGATAGAACAATGAACCAGATATTTCACCTGATGTATAAATGTGAAGCATCCGGTTGGCATTTCCACCCACTACCAAATATGGTGATGAGAGGAAGCATAGTTGCCGGCAGAGGAAGAAGATAGAGCGAGATGGATTTTGGCCGACATTCCGCAAAAATAAATAATTGATTAAACATTTGATCTCCATACAGTTTTCTGTTTCCAAAACTAGAATCTGTAACAGTGGACTGTGTTTTGTAGATTTGACCCTTTCCCAAAGTTGTGTTATTTAGTAGGAGGGTAAGGGTAAATGTAGTTATTGCACACGCGCACTTCAGAGTAGGCGTTCCCTAAAGGACATATGCAAATAAATACTAGAACGGTCCAGTAGGATCAAACTAACTTGTGCTTGGCTCTGCCCACCTCCTTACTTATTATGCCCACTATGATTAATTTGCTCCCATTGGAAACGACAGGCTCTGGTCTATCTTGGGTTAGTTATAAACATTTCAGTACTCTCTGTAAAGCAAATTTATGATGAGAACTTAGTAGCCTATATTTTGCCCCTGCTCTGGTCAAGCGCCATTTAACATTAGCTTCTTTCTTCATACAGCTAGCTAGCTGGCTAACACTAGCCAGAGCCCTTTAATAATTTAAAATGTTATAGCACTACTAGAAGTCTCTGCCACCTGACTGACATATCTATACGCAACTATTTGCCAGTTGTACACTCATTCTCCAAGAGTCAGGTTTTTTGTTTGTTTGAGGGATGTCTGTAGACACGGCTGGAGTCGCGTACATTTAGGAGAAAAATAATACAATTATGTACGGCATCTCGCAAACCCACTAGTCTGTCAGCGGCGTCTCTAGTTGCCTACTTTTATAGCCACTTGCCGTTGGTGGGGTAGTTTGATTCACTGGCCCTCGGTCTGTGCTGCGATTCGCGAGAGGGCAGAGTTTAGCTGTTCGCTAAAAGAAGGAAGGCGCGAGTAGAACTCATCAAGAACATTTGTGTTCTGAGCTTTGATCTTCGCTGGGAACGCAATAATAAGTGGGTTAACTGTCATTTCACAAATTAAAAAAGGTGAGTAAATAATACGTTTATAATGGATTATATATATATTTCTTTGCATATCCCAACTCCTCAAGTCACTCGCAGGAAGTTGGGTCACGACCAGGGTTGTACAGCGCCCCTGGAGCAGGGTTAAGTGCTTTGCTCAAGGGCACACCCGACACATGGTTGGCTCCAGTATTCGTATTCCTTTCGGTTACTGGCCCAACGCTCCAACCTCGAGGCTACTTGCCAGCATTTTGTGTGTTTACCCTCCACTACATCCCTGGTCAGCAGAGTCTAGCATCGTTGTTGTTCATGTAAACATGGCTGGAGATGGACGGTAAGCCACAAACAGCCGCCTCATTATTGTTGCCTAAAGATGGGAGAAACTCCTCAGTGAGGGAAACCATACCGCTGTCCACCCCATGGCCATTGTTATTGATTTTGTTTGTTGGACAAAGCAGAGGTGGGGAGCGTCGTGCATCAAGGTATCATTTTTTTCCGTTTTAAGAATAATGAATATATGCTGCTGTTCTATGATGTCCGAGAGAAAAAAATGTGTTTGTTGTTTGCAGTAATTTGTTTCTTGTTGTAATATCACAAATGGACATGGCAGTTTTACCATTAAAGATTCCAGCTTTCAAGGTGGATGGTAAATTTGCTTGTGTGAGCTGGCTGACCAATCCAAACAGTTTCCAAATAACACACAAAAAAAGTGTCAAAAGCTCAAATAAACAGATGACTAAAACACTAACACACACATTCACAGTAAACACACATACCAATCCGATTACTTCAAAATGTTCTATCAATTCTCTGGAGGGATATAATATGAAAGTTTCAGTCTTTGCTTGTCTTTTTGCATTGAAGGTTACATAAAACACCCTGGGGGATCCTGGTTTTCTGCCCTTTAACAACTGATTTAGAATCAGTTATCACTAACCCAGCCTGAACTCAATCACCATGAGCTAAACAACTACACCATCTCTGGGTCAGTATACTGTCACCACATAAACATCTAAGCCCTGTGTGTGATGTAGCAGATGGTTAAGTGCATCGCTACTGCATTCCTGAGAAGTTCTGCCACTCTGGATGCAGAAATGCCTTGTCCTTTCTGTGTCCGAGGTATTGACGGTGCTTCTTGAGTATGTTGAGTTACAGTGTAGAGGGTTGTGAGTTCACACCCCAGTTGGGGAAGAATTTCCACTCTGTCACGTCCACATGTAATGGTAGCTTTATCAGTCCGGGAGGGTTAGTTAGTTGTAGACAAAGAGTGTCCCTTGAGACAATTGGGCCCCTCAAGTGAAGAGTCACTGTTCTCCTGTAGTCATGGCTTGGTTCCTGTGAGGGACTGCAGGCTTCTCATCTTGCAGCAGTGCATTTTGGGAAGTCGAGTTTTCAGGGCATGTGGCATGCAGAGTTTTCATGTCCCCTTCCTAAGAGAGGTTGTGGAAGTAGAGGAACGGCCGCTCACCTGTAGAGGACAGAGACAAGGGGCAAAGCGGAGTCAGATCACAGATCATACCAAGACATGTTTGTGTTGCTGAGTGTCAGTTGTCTTTCTATGAGTGTATTTGTGTGTGTGCAAGTATACTTCTGTGTCTGAATGTGTGTTTCGGATTGTGTAAAAAAAGCAGTTTGTGTGAGTATGTGTGAGTTAATCTTTCGGTGTGTGTCAGTGTGTCCTCACGTCTCATACATTACAAAGGCAACAGAAGAGGAAGAAAATAAGAAGAGAACAACAGACAGGTAGGTAGAGAGAGTCCAGGAGGGCCTGCGTGTGGTCATGATTGGCAGGATGTTGACATGCCATATGGAGACGCACGATTGTTTACCCCAAGGGGGGGGATGTCAAGGCTTTTTTATTTTTTTCTGTTCCTGTCAGCTCCTCGTACCAAACAGAGAAAGAGGGAGACAGCAGTCTGACACAGACGCTCAAGTATCACTGCCTCGCCTTTAGTGTTTCAAACACTGATTTCTCTTTTGGATTCTCAGAGCTGGGAGCAGAAAAGAGTGGTGAGGGATTTTTTTAAAGGTCTAAATACCATTAGTATTTTGTTATTGACGGGATAGGGGGAATGCAGAGGGAGATATACATCGAAGGGCACACAGTAAGGAGACGGATTCTATTTCTAGCTAAACAAAACCCAGACATGGAAAGTAGCATACTTGTTTGGAGGCCTCCGTGGAGGAATGGACTTCATTTCCAAAATGTCCATTGTACTGCAGTATCGCTGTAGAAACAAGAGAGAGAGAGAAACACTTCAGAATCCCAAGACCTTCACAATGAAAAGTTAGAAGAAAAAAACTGAACCTAATAATATCACAGTAAGTTAAGGTATCTGTTGTATTTTTAGGGCAATATTCCGTTTAGATTTCAGGGTAATATTGCCTTGGAGTGACAAGCGGGAAAAGCGATGGCTTTTCTGCTTGTTCTTGGTTTTCAATTGATTTGTGGGCTATATATATATATCTATATATATATATATACACACACACACACACACACACACACACACACACACACACACACACACACACACACACACACACACACACACACACACACACACACACACACACACACACACACACACACACACACACACACACACATATATATATACACTAAATCAAACTGTCCACTTAATAAGCAACACTGATTGACAATAAATGTCACATGCTGTTGTGCAAATGGAATAGACAACAGGTGGAAATTATAGGCAATTAGCAAGACACCCCCAATAAAGGAGTGGTTCTGCAGGTGGGGACCACAGACCACTTCTCAGTTCCTATGCTTCCTGGCTGATGTTTTGGTCACTTTTGAATGCTGGCGGTGCTTTCACTCTAGTGGTAGCATGAGACGGAGTCTACAACCCACACAAGTGGCTCAGGTAGTGCAGCTCATCCAGGATGGCACATCAATGCGAGCAGTGGCAAGAAGGTTTGCTGTGTCTGTCAGCGTAGTGTCCAGAGCATGGAGGCGCTACCAGGAGACAGGCCAGTACATCAGGAGACGAGGTGGAGGCCGTAGGAGGGCAACAACCCAGCAGCAGGACCGCTACCTCCGCCTGTGTGCAAGGAGGAGCAGGAGGAGCACTGCCAGAGCACTGCAAAATGACCTCCAGCAGGCCACAAATGTGCATGTGTCTTACTTATTTTCCACCATAATTTGCAAATAAATTCATAAAAAATCCTACAATGTGATTTTCTGGATTTTTTTTCTCATTTTGTCTGTCATAGTTGAAGTGTACCTATGATGAAAATTACAGGCCTCTCATCTTTTTAAGTGGGAGAACTTGCACCTCAAACCAATTGAGACGGTTTGGGATGAGTTGGACCTCAGAGTGAAGGAAAAGCAGCCAACAAGTGCTCAGCATATGTGGGAACTCATTCAAGACTGTTGGAAAATAATTCTAGGTCGGGTGAGAGAATGCCAAGAGTGTGCAAAGCTGTCATAAAAGGCAAAGGGTGGCTACTTTAAAGAATCTAAAATATAAAATATATTTTGATTTGCTAAACACTTTATGTTACTACATGATTCCATATGTGTTATTTCATAGTTTTGATGTCTACGCTATTACTCTACAATGTAGAAAATAGTTTGTTTTTTTTTATTAAAAAAAGAAAACCCTTGAATGAGTAGGTGGGTCCAAACTTTTGACTGGTACTCTGTGTGTGTGTGTGTGTGTGTGTGTGTGTGTGGGGGTATGTGTTTTTGTGCGTGCAAATCTGCTCTTGCACCAATCCATTCAGCCTCTGCTTGCAGCAATCCAATTCTGGGTTGTTACCATCAAAAGTCTGAACACAAGAATGCATAGGAAACAATGCCGAACACCGTTGGACCAGATGGATTATCTAACGAACATACTCCGTTTGGTACCAGTTAAAAAAATATCATTAACACCACACTCTTTCCTCTATTGTTCGAGCTAGATAGTTTGCTTTGTTCATGGAGTATAGGCTAGCTAGCTATCTACCATTGCAGCTGACCTGCTAAAGTATGCTAGCGTTAGCTAGCCAGCTAGCTCTAATTGCAGTGTTGGAACCTGTTCCATTGATAAATTGTTTATCTCACGCAATTTTAACTTATGCAATCTTTTTACTGGGGCTGTGCAGCAGGCACATATTATGCAGAAACAGTAGCTAGCTAGTTAGCCCATTGGGTTTTTCTTTCAGATTTTTTATTGAACAGAATAAAGTCAGAGTGATAGCGTGTAAAGAATAGGAGAGTGACAAAGGGCTGTGGGTTAGATTTGAACTCATGCAGACACAGGTATACATGTGTGCTGGAGGCAGTGACGCTAACCGCCAGAACACCTAAGCCACAGAGTATTGGGCTCATTAGTACTTCCGATGTGCCATTAAGATGGGGGAGGGGTGGGCTTCATTCAGAGCAGTGGATGACAACTTTCGTACCAAATCTGACAGCCCTGACACAGCCCCTGGCTGCCTGGGAAGTAACGCATATATTACCGCAAATTAAACTGCCTGGCCTCTGATGTGCCTTTGGCCAGCGCTCCCGTGTCACATGTCAGATGTCCTCCTCTTGCTCTTTTTCTCTCTCTATGTCTGCATATCCCTCTCACTAGGTCACTCTTTCGCTCCTTGTTGTTTCTCCCTCTCTTTCTCTGTACTTGCTCACTGCTCTTTCTCCTGCTGTCACCCCAATTGTGTCAGGTCTCTGATGTTCTGGGAGTGGAATTTACTGTGTGTGTGTGTGTGTGTGTGTCTGTAGCCTTGATGCCACCTCTTTCATTCTTCCTTTCTCTCGCTCAGACACACACACCCTTATCCTTGTCACACAGTACTGGGTGCCCACTGCCCATCTGTGTCACTGTGATCCATGCACGCACATACTGGTACACCAGCGGAGGTTACTGAGGGGAAGACGGCTCATAATAATGGCTGGAATGGAGTGAATGTAATGCTATTAAACACATTCTTGTGTTCGATACCATTCCAATCACTCCATTCCAGCCAAAATACTCTGTTCCAGCCATTATTATGAGCCGTCCTTCCTGTCCACTATGACACACACACCCACACACACACAAACACACACACACAGGTCGACAGCAGACAGAGAGACCTATTCCTTGACTGGTACTATCACCGGCAGAAACATGCAATGTCCTTCTGTCGGCCTTGGTAAACATGTTTCCCCCAAGCTATTAGCATTCAAGCCAAAACACTCGTAGAAAAACAGAAAAGGCGGCGGACAAATGAAATGAAAAACTCATACTACAAAAGGTCACGTTATTACATGTGACTCAAAGGGCTAAAGAGGATGATGATGGGATCTACGACGACAAGCTGCAGGTTAGAGCTGCTACTCTCAAAGTGACCTGAGTGTACAGTACATGGTCAGTTTTGTGAATGTATATTTCTCTTCCTCTACATGCTGAATTATGTAGGGCTGTGGTGAACAATATAAAAAATACAAAATCAATGCCATTGTCATTAATGGCATTGGGGCCGCAGGTAGCCTAGTGGTTAGAGCGTATGGCCAGTAACGGAAAGGTTGCTAGATCAAATCCCTAAGCTGACAAGGTAAAACATCTGTCATTCTCACCCCTGAACAAGGCAGTTAACCCACTGTGCTGTCATTGTAACTAAGAATTTGTTCTTAACTGACTTGCCTAGTTAAATAAAAGGTAGAAAAAAAGGACTACATTACCCAACACTCAATCCCCCCTTTTACCTTGTTGGTCAAGCCTGGGATCTACAAAGCCCCAGTGCTGGTAGAGAGCTGCCAGGTCGTGGGGGTTGTAGTTCTTCAACAGACCCAGGATGTCCATGTCCATCGGGGTGTCTCTGCTTTCCCCAGCAGTCAACTCCCTCTTCCCATGGCCGAAGACGGTGGTGGGTGCCAGGTACCCACTGCTGCCCTGCGCCCCAAACATGTTTGTAACTGACCAAAGGTCTTGACCTTTCAGGGCTGCAGGGGGATCCTGTGGATGGCTGTGTGGGTGTGGACGGGGCTGGGGGTGTAAATGAGTTCTGTCTGGGGTAAGATGGGATGTGTGGTCGGCCCTGCCATGGTTCCTGGCGAGAATAAAGCCGAGGCCCTCTTGCGGAAGCAGGCTTCCCCCGGCAGCAGCCCGATGATGGCTTCCAGATTTGGGTCTGCTTGTCGACTGCTGGGAGAATACTCGGATGCTGGTTGAGGCGGCGGTGGTGGTGGCGGCAGGAACTTTAGGGTGGGCTTCTGTTTTAGATCGGGCGCTCTTATTTGCCACCTCCCCCGTATGGTTTGGGAGGTTTGACAACTTCTTCTTTTGAGGTAGGAGCGACTTCCCACCACCAGTGGGTGACCTTGTGGAGGTACGTGACCCTGACACCATTGCCTGGCTGGTGTTGGACTGGACAGTAGTAGTTGTGGTGCTTGTGTGGGTCTTTGGCCTCTTGGTGCCTCCACCTGAAGGTTGCGTGGCAGTGAAACCTGGGGCTTTGGTGCGCTGGGACCGGGGCACTGGGAGCGCTGGGCAGTCTTTTCCTTCCAGGAAAGGCGGGGGCCCCGTGCGTCGTCCAGCAGCCTTGGAGCCCTTGAAACAGGTGACGTAGGGGGCCCACTTGGGGGCCAGGGAGCTGCCACTATCCACCCTGTGGGCCACACGCTGGTGGATCCACAGCACCTCCAGGTAATGGGTGGTGTGGGTGCAGAACGGACACTGGTGTCTGACAAGCTTACCCTCGGACAGCGCTGCCACAGGGTTCGCACCACTATCCTCCTGCTGGCCCTCGGGCGGGGCAGACAGGTTGAGGAGGCTGGCGTTGATGATAGATTCCTGAGAGGATTGCCCTTTGACCTTTAGGCTCCTCGAATTTTCAGACTGTCCGCTCGATGCCGCCCTCTCCTGGCCAGGAGGATTCCAGTAGGGCTGGCTAAGCAGTGTGCTCTTCAGCCGGAGATATTCCATGTAACCTGAGACTTTGGGAGTGCCGTGGTTCGGGTCTTCTATAACTGCTTCCAGTATGTGATGACGTGCATCCCTGATGTGCTTGTGCAGCTTGTGCATGTGGAACGTGAGGCAAGAAGGGTCGCTGGTGTGGAAGTCACAGTGCTCGCAGAAGTATGGCTTGGTATCTGTGGATAGCAGAGTACAGGTAGACTAAGCTCACATTGAAAAACAGACATTTTAAGAAAATGAGCTTCAGCAAGGTGTGAAGATTTAATAAGCTTTCACAAACATGTGGATGAGAGAGAAGGACATTGTAATGCTACTTTTCATCAGTCCTTTTTAGTCATTTAGCCTAACAACTCAACTATTTTCAATACACGCTAAATTCAACCGTGTTCACGTCCAACTTAACTTTTACTGTTGAATGAAGCCTTCATGAACCCTTAAGTATATTCCAGAAAACATTCAAACAAATGTCAAGCTATATGAATGGTACAGAAAGGTTTATGCCTCACAGTACCAGATGTAAGGGCCTTTCATATTCCTTTATGTAGGATGGGGGGTGGAATGGGCAATCCATGCCACACGATGGCGCCATAAAGCCATATAATTTGCAGTGGCACCCTAAAGGCAACTGTTGAACAACCATTTGACCTGTATGAGTACTGCTCCATGACAACTGCTTCGAACTGGAAAACTGAACTAAGACATCCACGTCCATACTACTTCAAAATGTGAGAAAAGTGCTACAGAATAATAAATACATCCATCACTTTTTGCTTGTCAATGTCATGAGTGTAATTTCAAACATTATAAGACTATCACAAACTTGTGAGTTGCTAGTTATGGGCATATTTACCATGTAACCACGTTTTATTTGTTTTATTTCACCTTTATTTAACCAGGTAGGCCAGTTGAGAACAGGGCCAAGATAAAGCATAGCAGTGCGACAAAAACAAAACAGAGTTACACATGGGATAAACATAAACAAACGTACAGTCAATAACACAATAGAAAAGGTCTATGTACAGTGTGTGCAAATGTAGTAAGATTAGGGAGGTAAGGCAATAAATAGGCCATAGAGGCGAAATAATTATAATTTAGCATTAACACTGGAGTGATAGATGTGCAGATGATGGTGTGCAAGTAGAGATACTGGGGTGCAAAAGAGCAAAAACAAAATAACAATATGGGGATGAGGTAGTTGGGTGTGCTATTTACAGATGGGCTGTGTACAGGTACAGTGATCGGTAAACTGCCCTGATGCTTAAAGTTGGAGAAGGAGATATAAGTCTCCAGCTTCAGTGATTTTTGCAATTCGTTCCAGCCTTTGGCAGCAGAGAACTGGAAGGCGGCCAAAGTAGGTGTTGGCTTTGGGGATGACCAGCGAAATATGGTAATGTGGTAATGTCTGAATTTTTGGGGGGATTTTTTTCATTATTATTGCTGTGAGAGTAAGGAAAATTGTCCTGTTTTTTAAATATTTTTTATACCCTTTTTGTGATATCCAAGTGGTAGTTACAGTACTGTCCCATCGCCGCAACTCCCTTACAGACTCGGGAGAGGCGAAGGTCGAGAGTCATGAGTCCTCTGAAACATGACACCGCCAAGCCGCACTGATTCTTGACCCAGAAGCCAGATGCACCAATGTGTCGGAGGAAACACCTTTCAGCTGGCGACCGAAGTTAGCGCTGCTTGTGCCCAGCCCGCCACAAGGAGTCGCTAAAGCGCGATGGGACAAGGACATCCCGGCCAGCCAAACCCTCCCCTAACCCAGACAACGCTGGGCCAATTGTGCGGCTGGCTGCGACACAACCTGTGATCGAACCGCTTGTCTGTAGTGACGCCTGTAGCACTGAGATGCAGTGCCTTAGACTGCTGCGCCAAGACAAATGCTCCTTTTGAGGATTACTTTTTTCAGAAATGTTCCCTTTTCAATCAGGATTTGAAGTGTGAATACAACCAAGATGCCCTTTGTCATGTAATTTCACGAAAATCGAATTCTTGTTGCTAATCTAGGTGATAGTGTGGTTTTGTCTTACCTTCATAGGTTGGGTCCCTGATATTATTCCTCTTTATGGAAGAGGCAGACAGAGAATGTTCTTGTCTTGGTGTGCTGGGCTGACTGGAAGAGTTTGATTTGGTGGCTTGCTTGCTGGCTTGATGACCATCTTTCACCTTTTTCTGCAATATTCCAAACGTCTCTGGGCTGAGCCCATTCAACAAGGTGCGGCTATTTCTACTGTCACCATGCTGGTGGGAGATCCCACCGCAACCACCATTAACGACAACATCCTGGGAACCTTTCTTCTTCCTGCTTTGGGAGGAGTCCAGCTGCCTCTTCCGCTTCTCCTGTTTCAGCGGCACATACTCGCCTTTCTCCTGGTCAAACACCACGTCGGCATCCGCCAGCCTCTCCTCCCAGCCTATACTTTTATCTGTCACCTCAACCACATGCCCTCTGGTGACCAACTGCCAGGCCTGGTAACTGCATACCGGGTCCAGCTCGGGGATCCGTCTTCCAAGATTCCCCTCTATAGCTGCCTCTCCAGCCCCGGCTGCCCTGAGGTTAAGGCATTCCAGGAAGCGACTCTTGGCGGCGGGTGATGACGAGCCATTTTCGGGGTCTTGCTGCAGTGGCTTGTTGGGGGTATGGCTCTGCTTGTGGACCCTCTCATGCAGCCGGAGGGTCTTGCGGTCGTAAAAGAAGTTGCCGCAGCCGGCACACAGCTCGTAGAGACAGTCATCGTTCACCAGGGACGCCGGCTCCCGGGGGACCCCGTTGAGGGTGGTCGGGGACTCGCCGCTGTCACCACCCCCAGCCCGCAGCTGGCTTTTGGCCCGATGAATCCGCATGTGGCTCTGGAGGAACCAGGCCTGGCGGAAGCGCCGGCCGCAGATGCGGCAGCCATGGTCTAGGGAGCCGCGGTGCTTCTTCATGTGGGCCTTGAGGAGCAGGGCCTGGGAAAAGACTTGGCTGCAAGACCCGCAGGGGAAGGAGCCAGCACTGGCCTCCTCGACCCTTTCGTCCATCCAGTTGGTCCCTCCCGGAAATGAGTTGCCCTCAGCCATGGTTTGTGATTTGTCCTCCTTGCCGTCATCCTGGATCACTGCGTCGTCGTCTTTCTTCTTGGAGCTTTTCTTTTTTGTCTTGCCATTGACTTTGTGCTTCTTGGCCGAGGTGCCTTTGGCAAGGTTGTTGTCGGGACTAAGCAGTTGCTGGGGGTCTCTATGTGTTTGTCCTTGCTCCCCATCCACTTCCCCCTCCCTTTTCTTGCCGTCCTCTTCTTTCTTGCCCAGGCTTCGGCTGAACAGGCCCAGCTTGTGGCTGCGGATGTGGACTTTCAGGCTGCCCTTCTGGGCCGCCCGGTGTTCGCAGTAAGGACACTTGTACGGCTTCTCTCCAGTGTGCCTGCGCATGTGCTGGGACAGCGAGCTAAGGAGAGGGAAGCTCCGTCCGCAGAGACCACAGGTGTGGCCAGAGGCCATCGCATTGTCCCCCTCCTGGTCACTCTTGACAGCGTCGGCCTTGCTTTGGTCCGCCCGCTCCTGCTTCGACACCACCTCCATGGGCTGTGGCAGCTCAAGTGTCTGTTGATCCCCGATGAAGAAAACTGACTCGTGCGTTCCAAAGTCATAAGTTTCTCATAGTGATGAGGGATAGGTCTGTAGATGTTGGATTTTCTTTAGCAATCATTAAGACTGGAGAGATTATCATTAAACACACCTAAAAAACAAGAAAAAACAATTAGGCCATATTATAAATCTAATAATAGGTTTTATTATAACCACGCAACCAATACAATAACTGACATCTGTTAGGCTATATTTACAACCCAGAGACAGACGGAGGCAGACAGGGACAGAGCGAACACAGTTCTCGGACGGAGCTTCTACAGCTGCACCATCGAGAACATCCTGACTGGTTGCATCACTGCCTGGTATGGCAACTGCTCGGCCTCCGACTGCAAGGCACGACAGAGGGTAGTGCGTATGGCCCAGTACATCACTTGGTCCAAGCTTCCTGCCATCCAGGACCTCTATACCAGGCGGTGTCAAAGGAAGGCCCTAAAAATTGTCAGTCATGGACTGGACTCTCTGCTACCACACGGCAAGTGGTACCAGAGCATCTAAGTCCAAAAGGCATCTTAACAGCTTCTTCCCCCAAGCCATAAGACTTCTGAACAGCTAATCAAATGGCTACCCAGACTATTTGCATTGCCCCCCCCCCCCCCCTTTTACGCTGATGCTACTCTCTGTTCATTATCTATGCATAGTCACTTTAACTCTACCTACATGTACATATTGCCTCAATTACTAACCGGTTCCCCTGCACATTGACTCTGTACCGGTACCCCCTGTATATAGCCTTGCGACTGTTATCTTACTACTGCTCTTTAATTATTTGTTACTTTAATTTCTTATTTTCTTTTACATATCTATTATTTACTTAACACATATTCTTCTTAAAAATCGCATTGTTGGTTAAGGGCTTGTAAGTATGCATTTCACTGTAAGGTTGTACCTGTCGTATTCGGCGCATGTGACAAATACAATTGAATTTGATTTGATTTGACAGTCACCAGGAGGTCAAACAGAGGGGAAATGCTATCGTGCTGCAGTCATCAAAAACAAAACAACGCTATGACCATACAAAGAGCACCAACAACTTTGTCTAGAGGACTAGCCTCTATACAATGACGGTTGCAAATAAGTCAAAAATACACCCCCCATTCCCTGGTACATTTAAAATGATTTCATCCACAGCTTAAGTTTGCATACATTTTGAAAAGAGCTTCTCGCATTGGGCCCAAGTGTAAAGAGTTTACATAGGACTACCATTACTAACAAATCATCATGTCCACATACGGTCGGTTTTTTGAATGTGTATGTTTCACTGTCAAAACGTAAGAGAGTGTTACGTCTGTCCGTATTTAAGTTTCATAAATGTAACGGCGTGTGTTAGAGAGGAGAGGGAGAGAATTTGCATGACACTCACTTTTGAATGGCTATTGTCCACAACAACAGGATGATTGATGGTTGTCCTTAAAGGAAGCGTACACTGAAAGTGCGTATGTGTGTGCGTGTGAGTGTCCTCTGTTCCCCATGCCTTAATTGCATGTGTGTACTGAAGCATGAAGAGGTGCATTCAGTCCTGACCAGTCAGATGAGGCCTCAGGGCCAGTCCACTCCAAACCGCATCAATACGCCATTATCAACAAACTACATTTCTTTATCGCACAGACAAACAAACAGGCTGAGACAGTCACACACGCGCAGACAGACACACACTCGCAATACTAACAGTGAACGTCAAGGTCACATTGAGTGGTTATTAATATGAAGGGAAATGTAATGTCATAAACGAACAGTAGTTAACCTCACTCATACAAGAGACACTGAGAAAAGCACAGATAAAATAATTATAGAAATGGGGCAGGTGGCATCAGCATCGTTAAGAGAAGAATGATACATATTTTCATAGTCAACTCCTCCTGCACTATAGATACCCTAAAGTAAAATAAAATGTGAGCTGTTCCTATATCAAACAAACAATGTGTTTATTATTTACATCTAAGACAAAGATGTATCTTTGTGAAGGGGCATCTGTTCCAAGTTGTGTTTTTTAAATTTTTGTGGATGATACACACACATCCTTCACGGGCCAACTAATTGGCGGCAGGGGGATGGTTTCCCAGACCACAGCAGATGATGGTGCCTTCCTTCTCAAAAACTATAACGGTGCGCAAAGTGCCCAGGCTCTCTTAGAGCCAACGCAGTACAGGCAGCCGCGGGAAAGGAACACCATTGTGTCAGCTGCACCAGAACTGTCACATTTCGTCACGTCTCGCCCTCCAACCATTACCAGGGGGTCCTACAGTGGCCATTGTTGGGCAATGGGGCCTGCAAAAGATGTCTAGGGGTGAGAGAGCAGTGGCGGGGGGGGGGTGACAAAAGAGACCTATCTGTCCCGTTTCAGGCCACTCTGAGCCGTGCGTGTGTGTGCGCGCGCATCCCAGCATGTCTGTGTGTGCGTTCTGCTATGGGCTTTTCACTGCGTGTGCTCTTCCAGCGAAACAGCCAAGACACTGGCATGGGCTCCAGAATGGGAGTTGAGTTAGACGAGTGTGGTGGCAGGTGTTAAGAGGGCAGACGCTGAGGGATTAGCGTACAGACCGAGTGGCACAGTGGCTCTGTATGGGGGGGGGGGGGGGGGGGGAGACAGGGAAGGGGGTGGTTAGTGGAAATTAAGGGGTTAAGGTGACGGCCGGGCCGGGTGATGATGGGTTAACACAATGGGGGATGGTGGGATGATGTCAGAGCGAAAGGAGGCAACAGATGGTAGTGGAGGGCCATCAGGCCTGTGTGTGTGTGTGTGTCTTACAAGCAGACTAAATGAGTCATCCCCGGTAAAGTTTTTGAGGGTATGAAGTGTTTCCAACTAGGTCATTGTTAGGTTTGGGGTCTTAAAATGGCATACAGCAACCTATCCTAATAGGCAGCAACACCATCTTTTATAAAAACTCTCACAAAATGTTTGACAGACATCAACAATTCCATGGTCAGACTTAACACTTTCCAAGGAAAATTTTGAAAAAACACATTTACTTGAAGAACAATGCAGATGCAAAATTTGGTAACAGAATGACTGTTTGTGCCGGCATTCTGTTACCAAACTTTTGAATCTATACTGTTCAAGTAAATGTGATTTTGTAAAATCTTCTGGAAATTCTTCCAAGTTGCCCTTGTGCATAGAGTTGTACGGTTTGTTGAACTTTGCAATCATTGGTTTTTGTTTGACATAGATTTTAAAGTAAAAAATCTCAGTCTCAACATAATTCTGTTGTCCGTGGACAACAAACTTTCCTGAATTGAAAACACACACAAAAACAAACCAAAAAGAGTATTTCTATGAGAGGGTTTAAATACATGCTGTGTCATTTAGTGGAGTGAGAAGATGTCTGACAGTGTGCTGTGTGTTCCGATCTCTCTAACCTCTGGCTGTTCCTTTATTATGTCTCTGTTTGTATAAATCTCTGTGTTCTTCAAAAGTCCATACTAAACAGAAATGGGCCTAATAGAGAAGAACATGATCTTGAATGATCATCGATTTGTGCAATAGACAACATAGCAATAGAAACAAAGAGCAAAAAGAGGAGATTTGAAGAAAAAAAAAGGTCTGCAATATTTACAATTCAAAACAAATGTAAGAGTGTGTCTTTAAAGATATACAGTGCCTTGCGAAAGTATTCGGCCCCCTTGAACTTTGCGACCTTTTGCCACATTTCAGGCTTCAAACATAAAGATATAAAACTGTATTTTTTGTGAAGAATCAACAACAAGTGGGACACAATCATGAAGTGGAACGACATTTATTGGATATTTCAAACTTTTTTAACAAATCAAAAACGGAAAAATTGGGCGTGCAAAATTATTCAGCCCCCTTAAGTTAATACTTTGTAGCGCCACCTTTTGCTGCGATTACAGCTGTAAGTCGCTTGGGGTATGTCTCTATCAGTTTTGCACATCGAGAGACTGACATTTTTTCCCATTCCTCCTTGCAAAACAGCTCGAGCTCAGTGAGGTTGGATGGAGAGCATTTGTGAACAGCAGTTTTCAGTTCTTTCCACAGATTCTCGATTGGATTCAGGTCTGGACTTTGACTTGGCCATTCTAACACCTGGATATGTTTATTTTTGAACCATTCCATTGTAGATTTTGCTTTATGTTTTGGATCATTGTCTTGTTGGAAGACAAATCTTCGTCCCAGTCTCAGGTCTTTTGCAGACTCCATCAGGTTTTCTTCCAGAATGGTCCTGTATTTGGCTCCATCCATCTTCCCATCAATTTTAACCATCTTCCCTGTCCCTGCTGAAGAAAAGCAGGCCCAAACCATGATGCTGCCACCACCATGTTTGACAGTGGGGATGGTGTGTTCAGGGTGATGAGCTGTGTTGCTTTTACGCCAAACTTAACGTTTTGCATTGTTGCCAAAAAGTTCAATTTTGGTTTCATCTGACCAGAGCACCTTCTTCCACATGTTTGGTGTGTCTCCCAGGTGGCTTGTGGCAAACTTTAAACAAAACTTTTTATGGATATCTTTAAGAAATGGCTTTCTTCTTGCCACTCTTCCATAAAGGCCAGATTTGTGCAATATACGACTGATTGTTGTCCTATGGACAGAGTCTCCCACCTCAGCTGTAGATCTCTGCAGTTCATCCAGAGTGATCATGGGCCTCTTGGCTGCATCTCTGATCTGTCTTCTCCTTGTATGAGCTGAAAGTTTAGAGGGACGGCCAGGTCTTGGTAGATTTGCAGTGGTCTGATACTCCTTCCATTTCAATATTATCGCTTGCACAGTGCTCCTTGGGATGTTTAAAGCTTGGGAAATCTTTTTGTATCCAAATCCGGCTTTAAACTTCTTCACAACAGTATCTCGGACCTGCCTGGTGTGTTCCTTGTTCTTCATGATGCTCTCTGCGCTTTTAACGGACCTCTGAGACTATCACAGTGCAGGTGCATTTATACGGAGACTTGATTACACACAGGTGGATTGTATTTATCATCATTAGTCATTTAGGTCAACATTGGATCATTCAGAGATCCTCACTGAACTTCTGGAGAGAGTTTGCTGCACTGAAAGTAAAGGGGCTGAATAATTTTGCACGCCCAATTTTTCAGTTTTTGATTTGTTAAAAAAGTTTGAAATATCCAATAAATGTCGTTCCACTTCATGATTGTGTCCCACTTGTTGTTGATTCTTCACAAAAAATACAGTTTTATATCTTTATGTTTGAAGCCTGAAATGTGGCAAAAGGTCGCAAAGTTCAAGGGGGCCGAATACTTTCGCAAGGCACTGTATTAGCTCTACGTTGAACCTTACAAAGGTTCTCTCAGATGATCTACATAAAGGAAGACAATACATAATATAGGCCAGGGGTTTCCATCCCTGTTCCCGGAGAGCTACCATCGGTAGCTCTACCTGTCGGTTTTCACTCCAACCCTAATCTAGCGCACCTGATTTGTAATAATTAGCTGATTGATCAACTGAATCAGGTTAGTTACAACTGGGGTTGTAGCGAAAGCCTACAAGAGGATAGCTCTCCAGGAACAGGGTTGGAGAGCCCTGATATAGGCTTTTAGCCTAGCTAGATAACACATTCAATAAAAACAGAGATGTGACATTGACTTCAAGATAGTGGAAGGGTGATGCTTCGGACAAACACACACACACAAACAAAAAACAGGACACGTCGATGGATGATACACACAGGCGCAGATAGCCAAACATATTGCTATGAGCTGACTTTTTCTGTACAGTCCCTCTCTCCCGCTCTCTTTTCTTTGGCAGATGAATAGCCATGTCCAGTCAGCTGTCCTCACATTTATTCAGCCTGACGTCCAAACCAGCTCAGCATAAACTCCCCATGGCCAGGGCTCTGGTGCTGAGCTAAGAGCCTGTGTGTGTGTGTGTGTGAGAGAGAGTGTGTGGTGCGTGAGAGACAGTATGTGAATACATGCATGTGTGCGGCTATGCGTGCACGCACCAGTGAACCTTTGTCTGAGTATGTGAGTGTGTTGTCTGTGTGTGATGATTAAGTCACCCACATATGCTCTCTCAACCAACTGCAAGCTGTGCCAACATAGCCACTAGTGCTAGCATGTGACAGTCCTTATGCTAATGTTATGCTATACAGTGTGCTTCTGTCAGTGATCCAAATTTGTGTCTTGCCCAATCCCAAATCAACCTCTAGACCCTACTCCCTCCTAGATCTGTAAGGATTGGAGTACACAATTCCTGTGAGTTTATCAAAGGGCAAGGTGCAGCTATTATGATATTGCTTACAACTATCCAATTAATTCAGATGCATAAAGACTATGGGTCAATTAGGGATTGGGTGAAATTATCCCAGTGATTCACTTTGATTATTTGTAGGTGGAAGATTTTTTTTTTTTTAAATACATAAGACAGCATACAAAACAAGAGACCAAGACAACATAAAGCACAACGAGAACCATAGTAAATTGAGCAACTGAGATAGGCAGGGAGATGCCTCCACTTTGATCACAAAGGGATGCTCTTTGGTCCCAAAGTGTCCCTATTTTGGCCACAGAGGGTCCGCTCCAACGTCCAGCTAAAAAGAGACAGACAGAGGTGTGAGAGGCGACGGGGATGACAGCCGTCTGTCGTGGTGAGGTCACAGTGTAGAGGCCCTTTAAACGA
Organism: Oncorhynchus clarkii lewisi; assembly: GCF_045791955.1. Classification (NCBI taxonomy): domain Eukaryota; kingdom Metazoa; phylum Chordata; class Actinopteri; order Salmoniformes; family Salmonidae; genus Oncorhynchus; species Oncorhynchus clarkii. Next base: position 72,078 of record NW_027258204.1, on the reverse strand, counting down.
GGCATTGTTTACCAGGCCGCGCGGCAGCTCCAGCGTCCGCCACGTTGACTAACACCCTCTACACTGTCTGCCTAATCCACGTCCTGGAGGCCCACTGTGTTATAGACGTGTCAGAAGCACTGTGTTATAGACGTGTCAGAAGCACTGTGTTATAGACGTGTCAGAAGCACTGTGTTATAGACGTGTCAGAAGCACTGTGTTATAGACGTGTGAGAAGCACTGTGTTATAGACGTGTGAGAAGCACTGTGTTATAGACGTGTGAGAAGCACTGTGTTATAGACGTGTGAGAAGCACTGTGTTATAGACGTGTGAGAAGCACTGTGTTATAGACGTGTGAGAAGCACTGTGTTATAGACGTGTGAGAAGCACTGTGTTATAGACGTGTGAGAAGCACTGTGTTATAGACGTTTGAGAAGCACTGTGTTATAGACGTGTGGGAAGCACTGTGTTATAGACGTGTGAGAAGCACTGTGTTATAGACGTGTGAGAAGCACTGTGTTATAGACGTGTGAGAAGCACTGTGTTATAGACATGTGAGAAGCACTGTGTTATAGACGTGTGAGAAGCACTGTGTTATAGACGTGTGAGAAGCACTGTGTTATAGACGTGTGAGAAGCACTGTGTTATAGACGTGTGAGAAGCACTGTGTTATAGACGTGTGAGAAGCACTGTGTTATAGACGTGTCAGAAACACTGTGTTATAGACGTGTCAGAAGCACTGTGTTATAGACGTGTCAGAAGCACTGTGTTATAGACGTGTCAGAAACACTGTGTTATAGACGTGTCAGAAGCACTGTGTTATAGACGTGTGAGAAGCACTGTGTTATAGACGTGTCAGAAACACAGCCCATTGAGTAGACGTGTCAAATATTGTGTGGAAACAAGAAACTGCATGTCTGGATAAGAAACACCGTTTATAGATGTGGTCCACACAATGTGTGTGATAGACATCTATAAACAGTATCTCTATAAGCTAAACAGAAATTAGGAAGTATGTCTTGTCGCCATTGCGACTATAACCTAATTCTACAGTGAAACACCGCTTTCCCAAATCAACAAAAATATCTAGTCTATATCCCTCAGAAAAGCAAAAAGGTTCAAGTAATTGTTAAAATAAGAGTAAGATATATGATGAAGTCTCATGTTCCTTCTTTGTTTTAACATTATGGCATAAGAGGTGCAAAATGTGCACTAGTACAAACACACAGCATGTCTGGCCCTTAAAGCAACCAGCAGCTGGTGTGGTTATGCTGCTGCTGCGTGTGTGTGTGTGTGTGTGTGTGTGTGTGTCAACTCTCCACCCGGTTACACAACAAATACACAGGGATTACTCTTGATAGCATGTGATGAGCTGCTCAATGAGCTGCCTTTTAACATTCCAGGCCTGCTACACCACTGAAATGTGCTGGAGGTAAACCAGGGAGGGATCTTGAGCATGGAGTTTGAGGGAATTAAGAAAATGCACGCAAATGCACACAGACACACACCCATATAGCTCCCCTAGGTGAGTTTAAAGCCCGATTTTGAGCAATTCCAGAATGTTGTGTATATGAGGCAGTGTTTCCTGTATTTTCCTGGTGGGTCTGACAGTGCAGCACAGACCTCTCCCTCTCCATCTCTACAGCCTCGATTGGTCGGTGTGGGAGACACTGGAGTATAATCTGGTGGCATTAACTTGCTCTCTAAAAAAAGCACTCTCGACAGGGATTAGATTATCATGGTAAGGTCAGCTCAGACTCCCTCTCTCTCCATCCAACCCTCTGTCTGTTTCTCTGTCAAACATAGTGAATATAATCATTTGAAATGCTACAAGGGTCGAATACCGAAATGAGAATATCTAAAGTAATATGGCCCAACACATATGATCCATCTCATCCAATTCATCAGATTTCATCAGATTTCGCAGACAGCACATCTTTCACATTTAATTAGTGGCAGCCTGGCAGGTTAATGTTTTGTAGAATACTATACAGAGATTACAATGAGCGTAAATGTGCTAATTGTATACTTATAACAGTATAAGTGGCAATTTCCTGATTGATCAAATTGTAGGTGAAATTGGTGGAAATTGACGCTGAAATGGTGCTAAACATAGTGATAATCCTAGTATCGTATAGCCTAGCAATAAGCACAACATTTTCAGATGCATCTCTGTCATGGTAAGAGTAAAGAGTAAGGAAAGCTTACATAATTATGAAATGAAAGGCACTGCAGTCTAAAGCCGGTAAAACATATAGCCTAAGGCTGTATAGGCTACATCTAAGCTATCACTCTTATGTAGCAGGAAGTAACTACCCACAAAGACAACAGATTAACAACCAATTTTGTTTAGCATTGGATTGAGGAATATGATAAAATTCCATATCTGAAACATTTTTACAGACAAAATCCCCATTAAAAAATATAATATATATATATATATATATATATATATATATTAGTTGGTCAATAGTTAGGCTGAATTACTTGTTAAAAACAGTATTATTAAATAATTTGCAGTCTTGCAGTCACTAAATAAAACCAATAGTTTGTAGAAAAAATAAGGAATTGGATCACTGCTAGGGTACACAATAGCAGGTATTTTTGTAAATAGAAGGTGCTCTTTGGCCATTGAGTGCAAAGTACATCGGTGTACTCCCTGATGAAGGCCATGCTGCCGAAACGTGTCAGTCTTTAATCCTTGTTCCCTTCAACATGCCATACAAATAAACGCAATTTAATTAGAGAGTGCCTTGATCCTCCTTGCATTTTTAAAGGTGCAATATGCAGAACACCCTCCACCATTTCCTGGTTGCCAAAATTATAATAGTTAGCCTAATTTCAGTTAATGTGACAAAACAAGCAATGTAGAGAATCATTGTACCATCAAAACCGCTGTGAAATACATGTTCAATAACCAAAAACATTGTATTTTCAGCTAGTGTATAAAACCGAAAGTAAAAGATGCAAAACTTAAGAACAGGAAACCTAAAAATAGTGCACATAGAATAGATCTACATCTTCTTAGACTTGCTTTCAATGAGAAAGAAATGTGCGTTACAGATATGTCTGTGAATTTGGTTGGGTCTCCCAAAAACGTTTCATATTGGAGCTTAAAATGTACAGTTTGAGCATTTACACATCATTTGTGGGGGACCATTCTAATGAAGTGGTATCCAAATCGGTCCTCATTTCATGTGTGCATTTAATTACAGCTGGCTGCATCGGGATCAGGTTCCCTGAGGTGGTGCAGCATCTTTTCCAACACCGCCTCATTGGAAGACTATAGTATAGGTAACCGGACACCCATCCAATCTTGTCTTCTTCTCCCTGTCTCAGAGGGCTGAACAGAAGGGATCTGGGACTGCCTCGCCTCCTCATCTCCCATCTGGACAAATTACCAGTGTTTTCCCTACAGATGTGAGATCTTAATTTGAGCCAGTTTGCTACAGCAGGAAAATAATCCTGCAGCAAGAAGACATTTGAATTATGTAGATTAGAATTCATGGACATTTTTGTAGGGGTTGAAAATCAAGTCTGAAATTTCAAAGTGGAAGTTACAGACTTCAAAAGCCTCTGTAAACCTCAGATACACTACACGTTTTACATGTCCTGACATGCAGGAAAGTTTTCCTGCAACAGGATGATCAAATTACGATTTTACATCTATGTATTGAAATACAGACAAGGCAGCCCCATAATCAATATGTTTGCCTCCCCTACCTCAGAGAATTTGGCTTCAAGTCTTCTCATTGAAATGTTTTATTTTGGCTGTAATGGATGGTGATTCTGAAAATAAGAATCTAAGGGCATTGTCTTACGTCAGATAACTCAACGATTCCGCCTGCAGTGATATGTCTCGTATCTCACAAAGAGTAATGGGATAGATCAAAAGGAGTTTGGCTACAATATGCTATATAAGATCTGAAACTGTTACCTACAGTAGGTAACATTGTCTGCTGATCCCCATTTCTCCCTCAAAACAGTTGATCTAAGCTAAAACAATGAATATGTAAATAATGTTGATGTTTTTTGGGGAGAAAGTCTCCCAGTTTTACATGTAGCTAAGGATTATTGTACTTCAATGGGAAGTATTTCAGAATTTTGACTATGGGCATGAAAGCTATCATAAATGTGTCCAACATTAGCTTGCTAGCTGAGCAAGTCACTGAAACAATGTTGCTAACCAACTAACTACCAATTTAGTGCTCCATACACAATATTGAATCTTTCAAAAAAAGCTAGCTAGCAATATACTGTAGTGGTACTAATGCTTACACTGAGTTTTCATGAAGCTGCTATGCTCAGCTAACTCAACGATACAACGTAACGTTAGCGATTGCTGAGAAACGGACTGATTTCTGATAACTGTCCCTCTTAATTTTGGGCCTGCATGTCTACAACTTCATGGTAATTTAAAAAGGTTAAGCAAGGTTTTTATGTAGAGCTAGCTAGCTAGGTAAATATGTCTGTAAGCTAGCTACAATAGTTAGCTAAGCCGCTGATCAAGTCACTGCACTGGCGACTGACGTCCTTGTACATAACTTTTGCAGGAGATAGCTCCGCTTTGTTTTTATTTAATTGCAAACTATTAAATCACTGTCACAGCGTTTGCAATTATATAGCTAGTTATTCTGGTTATTTCATGGAGAGTCATGCGAGAGTGCGGTAATATCTCAAATTAGGAACAATTTTTTCATTTTTGAATGGCGGATGCTCGGGAATACAAAAATGTTAGTATGAGTTCCATGGCCTACAAGACAGGTCGGTTGAGGGACGAGCGTCGCGTAGAAGTAACGCCACCTGTCGTAAGACAATTAATCAAAGGGGTCAATACTACAGCAATAGTGGGAGGAGAGAGGAGAACCATGGGAGTATGAGTTTTCCCAGCTGATCAATCTTGGTTAGTTTGTATCTACCCACAGTCAGACAGACCAAGAGAACATTACCACTCAAACGGGAAACACTATAGATCGGAGCTGCCTTAATGAGTAAACTCACGGTCTTACTGCTTTATCGACTTCCCTTGGTATTTTATCGATCAATTAATGTCATCATTGAATGGTTGGAAAGTCTGCATAACTGTAATGCATCTATTTGAACGTCAACCATAAGGAAGCATGATCAGACACAGAAAAGAATGAAGCACTGACACAGAATAGGCAGGAACTCAGATATGAAAAGGTGACATAAGCTTGATTTCAAATAGGACAAAAGAAAGAAAGGTTGCTCAGCAACTCCAGAAGACATCGGTTTTTATTCAAGTCTAGCGTTATAGCAGACCGTGAATCAATGGGGTGATGGAGTTTGTCTGTGTAAACGCAATGTCAGTTTTCAACCTAAACAACATAACCAACTCAACTGAATGGTTTGTAATCACATTTGCAATGGACGAATAATACATTAAATGCTATATTAAGTCAGAGATATGAATATTAACTTCATCGTATGAAGTGTAGCTACAATAACGGCCTTCGTGACAACGGGCTTTTTTCAATCTGTATTGCGGAAGCGCAGCATTACAGTGTGATTGAAATTTAAAGGCAATGTTCCAGAGTTAGCGGAGGCTCAATCAGAAATTACCTTTCATTTCGATTGCGCAATCTGTAACGCTTCAGCAATACAAATTGTAGAGACTTTTGGGGGACCGATTTTTTTTGTCAAAATCAATGAGGGTCAGAAAAGGGGCAGTTATTTTGGAACTATATTGTTCCATTATAATTTCTACATGCTTTCTATCTAGTTGTAGACGTTTGAGTGTGGCCTGGAGTGTTTGTTTTTTTAACCCAAAATAATAATCTACCACAAAAACAAACAAAAAACACAGGCTGTAGTTTTCCCACCCCTGGTATTAGCAGTAGCACAAGGCAATTTGCAGATTTAAAAAGTAACAATGCAACCACTTGCATGAAACCATATGAATAATAAGTTGCTTAAAACTACATGACACCTCCCAATATAGTTATCTTAACTGACTAGGCCTAATTTGCAGAATAGCAAGTAGAACAACAAATGTTGGCACCTATATCCATTCACTAATCAGGCAACATGTTCCCCATCTGTATAGAGTGGGAGACCTTAGTGATTTTTTAAATTAAAGATGCCTAATATTGGCCCTTAAGTGCCACTGTGTACTGTATATACATTTTGTTCAAATCCATATGGTTATTTGTTTAACCTGATTGAAAGCACTGTACCAGGACTTCATTTGAAGCATGGTAATGCTCAAATTATCCCAAAATTAGAAAGCCAAAAACAGGAACAGTAAGCATCCTGAATGCTGCCAAGACAGTCACATGAACAGCCTCTATGGTTAGATAGTCGATCCTCATGTGTCACTCTATTTAGTACCAACATCCAAAGAGAAGATGCACCTTCAGCATAATCTCTCTGATGCACATACACACTAACGGATGCACAAGCACACACAAACAAACAAAAAAACACACACCATGCCAGAACAAAGTCCCCTGCCCACATTGCTCTCAGTTGTGGCATTGCCAACTGACCAGAGCCAAGGTCTTCACCAGACACCAGCATGTGTGTTCTAAACACAGCTGCCGCAAGTGAGCTCTCTCCACACACACACGGCTCTCTCTCTCTCTTACCTACAGTACATGTTGACTGCCCACTGTCATTAGCATGTAAAAATAACACACTTCTACTTACACACACCAAAACCCATCTTATTTTCTCTACAGCCTTTACACACATTATTGCACAAAGAACTTTAAGCAAAAGCACACTCACGGTTTGTGTTTGAAACATGTCAACGATGTTATGCTAAACTGTCATTCTTGACTATGAATGGTGTTTTTCAGTTTGTGGTCCACAGTGGCACAGCAGAGAATTTGCATACTACTAATGATGCCACTACTGTACCCTGTGCCTGATACAGGAGGTAGGTTATTCAGAAAACTGACCTTACAGTAAAGTGCATTAAATTTCTACAATGCTGTAGATTGGATCCTACTTCTATTCAGCATAATAACAATGACTTAGATGGGAGTTAACCATTTCCATTAGGCTACTGATTATATGAGGTCATCTTTTTTTTTAAGCAGGTTGTCCTGTACCATACATTGACCCGCAGCACTAAGCGGCATGAATACCCCCATCATGGTAATAATACACGACTGCAATGATTTCAAGATCCTACCTATCCACATGATTTCAAAACAACTCTTTCGAGATAAACCCTATCGCTGAACAATCTCAACCTCCCTCTGCCATGTCTCCCCCCCAACCACCCCACCCCAGCCGCCACGTCTCTCCCACTTAATCTGTATGATTAAATCATTTTTCCTTGCCCCTAATTTTTTGGGGGGACGGCAATACTCTGCCTGCCTGATAGTTGCTGAACATACTCCCGATTGATCGCCATGCTGAGAAGATTACCCTAATAGCACCGGATTACCTCCCCACATGTTGGCCACACGCGGGGGGATGGTGTGTGTGTGTGTGTGTATGGGGGGGGGGGTATTTAAATAATTATCTACCCATCCATCTATCTCTAGCTCCTATGTATCCATCTGCCTGTATACCTACAATATCTGTCTGTCTGCATCTGTCTGTACAAAAAAATATCTGTCTGTCTTTATGTCTGTCAAATCAAATGAAATGTTATTGGTCACATACACATATTTTGCCGATATTGCAGGTGCAGCGAAATACTTGTTTCTAGCTCCAACAGTGCAGCAATACCTAACAATTCACACAAATCCCAAAAATGTAAATACACACAAACATACATACATGATGGTGTATATAGACATTATGGACAATATATGAATAGAAAAGGTGTGTACAGCAGTAGTTATATAGGATTAGCTTTGACTAGAATACAGGATATACAGATGAAGGGGGTAAAACAGTATGTAAACATTACTAAAGTGACCAGTGTCCAATGACTATGTACATAGTGCAGGAGTCTCTAAGGTTCAGGGTAGAGTACAGGGTGGTAGTCAGCTAGTAACAGTGACTATGTTCAGGGCAGGGTACTGGGCGGAGGCCGGCTTGTGGTGACTGTTTAACAGTCTGATGGCCTGGAGATAGACAGACAAGACAGACAGTCTTTCAACCATCCAGATCCATCTACAGGCTTCTTTCTCCATCTATATACACACACATCCTTACTTTTACAGGCCTCTAATCAACAGATATGTCACATCCTATTTTGCCAAGCTTTATGTCCACTGTGTCAGGCCTACACTGTTATGCTTTCTTTCAAAGTGCAGGACTATCCAGGAGGAAAGTCACCCAAGCCATTGTTACTTGGGTGACCAAAGGTTTTGTAAATTCTCCCTAGTCACAAGACTTAGATTTGAAAGTGTTGTGTTAGTGTCTCTGGACATGGCTGACCATTCTACAGCATGCTGTGTGGATACCTACCTGCAATACAGAAATACAACTCAACATGGCGACGGTCTAACTGTCTTTAGACAAACTGTCCATATTTTCGTTATAGGTCTCCAACGTACTGTGGTGAGAAGGTTAAACAGCAGCAACAGTTGAAGAAGGACAAAGACGTTCAAATATTAAAGTTGCCTGTGTGGGTTTTTAGGCAGTCCAGATGGAGTAGACTGAGAAGCCATTGAGCGAGTGGAGAGAAAAGGAATTCTAGTAATCTGTTGCTGATCTTGTACAATAGGCGCCTTGTTTCTTGTTAGGGCCCCTCACAAACACAAGTTTGTGTATGTGCACTGACAATGATAGCACCAATAGTCTGCCTTATGAATGTAAAGAGGCAGAAATATATGGTGAAAAGGATAAGCAATTGTGTGACAGCAGAGTAGGCCTAGCCTGTTTTCGTTATCTTGTGCAGTCAAGTCAAACATGACACGCTGTCTCTAATCAAGTCAAGTTGTCTTCAATAGACAATAGACATATAGATCTAGATATTATAGAACCTTCCGAGCTGCCTGTTGAACATTAAGTTCGCACTGTGAATTAATTAACCATTGAAGGACGGTTTATCCCCTCCTCTTCAGAACAATGCACTTGTGCTCAACCTTTTTGGGGACACCATGAAAAACAATAATTAAAACAGTGGTAAATATTTGCATATGGACTTTCGTTGCATAACCTAATATCACTTGAGTCTGTTTCCATCTCATCTAAAGTTAAAAAAGTCCCTTACCTGACTATAATCAAGGGCTAAACGAATTTGTTCTGTCCTCCAGTAGCCTAACACACTAGAAAAAAGAAAAAAAAACGCGATGACAGTAGCCTACATCCGTTAAAAAGTTGTCCAATTATTTTAGCGGAGATAATCCTCCAATTATATGTTTATAGCCTCCTGCTCCCAGATGAATTCCTCGCGTGATTTCTTACTGCGCTCAATATGCCCGAAGTGCAAAATTTTAGTCGGGTCGTTTAATCATGGTCTCCATGTCCCGTTTGACTCGCTACCCTTGAAATAGAATCGGCTTAGTACTCGACAGACTTAATAGTTACAAGCAATAGGCTTCAAGACAAAAACGCATCAAAACAAAAAAGTAGGAGCTAAGCTCCGCCCTAAGCTTCCACCAGACCGTAGTTTCTGTAACCTAGGTATAAAAACATTTTATGACAAAATTAGGCAAGATTTGATCTAATTTCTTCAATGGAATGCGCTGTTGAAATAATCCCTCCACACTGCCTCTACACCGACATCCACCGCCAATAAATAAACAAATAATTATGTAAAATAACCCGCGAACCCATCACCGTTTATAAAAACGCTTGTAAATGTAGGTAATGTCAGCCTATAATCGTTCTCTTCTTACCTGTACGTTGTTGATGTTATTAAAAACCTAAGGGCAGAGTAGATGACTGTGCATCGATGGCATACTTCAAAGTGAAGATGTCTGCGTGACGCCACCTCCACAGTGGCTGATAGTTACGTTATCTCTGTTTTGGATGTGTAATAAAGTAGGCTAGCTACCCTGACTCACGTAGCCTAATAACAGCTCTCAGCAATCCTATGTTGGCTGAATGGAATTTCACAGGAGAATACTCGTGGGTTTCCATTGTTGGCAATACAAGCCAAATGTTTTTCAAACTAGTGTGTCAATATAATGTAATTATTTAATAGACCGACATAACTTTCCCAATCATACCGCTCAAGAAATTAATCTGTATCCACTCATTATTGTAAATTGCTCTGGATAAGAGCGTCTGCTAAATGACTAAAATGTCAAATATTATTTTTTATGCAAGCTACCTAGTATTGCCACTAGCTGCTCAAATAATGCCTCCAAATCTCTCTCCTACTGTATTGTCACAAGTGCAAACACGGATGCAACATTGATTTCAATGTTTAGAAAATAAATACAAAGCACAAGGTAGAATTATATTATTTTATTAAGATTCATTTGTAAAAGTAGGCAAACACTTAGCATGTAAAATCCAACACAAAAGAAGACAATTTGAACAGTGGAAATGGACAAGGAGAAGACAATAAGATTCACCCATCTGGTCCAATATTACTTGTATTCATTCAAATTGACATATTTGGTTCCAACTTAGATTTACGAAACAATAAAATTGTCTATGTGAGTATGAAACTATTATGTTAAATACAAAGTTACAATCCAATAATGAAAGTAACACACCACAACAACTAGAATGTCCATGAAACCTTCTGAGGTTGCCATGTCAGTTGGGAGTGTACAGATTTGAGTATATCATCTCACCAATGTGGGCAACAGCTGTCGCTTGAACAGGACAAAGCCTACTCTGCTGTCTCGCCCTACCATTAAGCAAATGCTCCAGTTTTGTGTGTGTGTCTGAAAAGACATGCCACACGATCCCCTAATCTCCAATTACCCCACAGAAACATAATCTCTCCCCCACCAGCCACCCCCCAATCACTGGGCAAATAGCTGGGAGCGTTACCCATGGTCCCATGGAGAGGGTCAAACATAACAAGAATCACACATTGGTCATAATCAATAGTTGTTTCGATTACTTTATCGTACCATCAAATATTCCCAAAATGTCTTTAAATGCTTCCAAGTAACCATGTTTTTGTAGAGGTAGGCAGTGACATACGCAGAAATCTGTTGATGGTAGGGCCAGCAAAAATGTAGATGTGGGCAAAAATTTGGCAACTGAGATTATTATTAAATTATCATAAAAACCTACCCTACTGTAATCGATCACACACAACAAACCATCTAACATGTGATTTTGCATTACAGACCAAATAGACTTGTAGGCCTACGTAACATTTAAAATGCAACTTAAAATGCAACTCACATAGACCTACTGTTCTGTTTTCGTTCTAATACTTACCTATATTACTTACATTGAATTTGGCCCCCCCTATTGTTGATCTGGAGATTTTCCTTTAGCTAGAAAATGACCCGTCATGTGGCCTGTTAGGAGGAAGTTGGTCATTGTTGCCTCATGTAGAGCTCAGAGTGCTCTGTTTTAGTTGTCCGCTTTCAATCTTCATCCATCCTTTACGTTGTATGCCTTAGGAAGCTTTGTCATTTCACGCTGTTTCAACTCAATAAATCTTGTGAACATGGAGATCGTGCTTTGAGGATTATTGATGTGAAGGCGTTTAATTACGACAGTGTACAGACAACTTCCAACACACTATGGCCGAGGAGCAGGCATGCACCTTCAAGACCAGGTCTCGTGCCTCAGCCTCATCCTACCATTCAAACAGCTCACCTACAGGAGCTGCAGACGCTATAGCAAGGGCAAAAGCAGAAGCTGCAAATGCTCGCCTCTCCTTTGTGGAGAAAGAAAGGAGAATGAACATAGAAAAAACACAATTAGAAGCATCTATGGATGTGCTGAAAGAGGAAAAGGAAGCGGCTGCAGCAGTGGCTGAAGCTGAGGCTCTAGAGGCCGCTGCTGATTTTGGCAGTCAGAAAAGTAGCTGCAGACTCAAGCTCGACTCCACCCAACTCGACCCCACACAGCGAACTAAAGAGTATCTCATGGAGCAAGCTAAATCCTACTACACTCCCAAGCCAATCACAGGAGTAGAGCCGTCCTCTGATGATGAGATAAGACAGGGATATATATGCCCTGTGGCAGCCCCACGCACCAGGCTGTCTCTGCGTCTCCTCCCTCCAGCGACGCCCTCCAATCCGGGGCCCGCAACTAGGGTGCCCAGTCCGGGGCCCGCAATGAGGGTGCCCAGTCCGGGGCCCGCAACGAGGGTGCCCAGTCCGGGGCCCGCGACGAGAGTGCCCAGTCCAGGGCCCTCTACGAGGGTCCCCAGTCCGGGGTCGGCGGTGACGGTCCCCGCACTAGTGGCGCCACCAAAGTGGGCCAAGCCAGAGGTGGAGCGGGGTCTACATCCCGCACCAGAGCCGCCACCGCATAGAAATGCCCACCCAGACCCTCCCCTATAGGTTCAGGTTTTGCGGCCGGAGTGCACCTTTGGGGGGGTACTGTCACACCCTGACCTTAGAGAGCTTTCTATGTCTCTATTTTGGTTTGGTCAGGGTATGATTTGGGTGGGCATTCTATGTTCATTTTTCTATGTTTTGATATTTCTTTGTTTTGTCCGGGTATGGTTCTCAATCAGGGACAGCTGTCTATCGCTGTCTCTGATTGGGAACCATACTTAGGTAGCTTTTTCCCACCTGTGTTTTGTGGGTAGTTGTTTTCTGTTTAGTGTTCTGCACCTGACAGGACTGTTTCAGTTTCATTTCTCACTTTGTTATTTTGTTCTAGTGTTCAGTTTGAATAAAAATCATGAACACTTACCATGCTGCGCATTGGTCCGATCCTTCCTCATCAGACGACCGTTACACTTCTTATTTTTATATGAAACATTAATGTGTTGAAAATCCCAAATTGTTTGCATAGTCAATTTACACACAGGTCTGACACACACACTTATCCCATCAGACATGCCACCAGGGGTCTTTTCAAAGTCCCCAAATCCAGAAAAAAATTCAAGAACATGTACAGTATTATATAGAGCCCTTATTGCATGGAACTTTCTTCCATCTCGTATTGCTCAAATAAACCTCAAACTTGGTTTCAAAAACAAATAAAGCAACACCTTGCGGCAGAACGCCTCTTCCCTATTTGACCTAGATAGTTTGTGTGTATACATTGATATGTAGGCTACTTGTGCCTTGGTGGCGCTCCTTTCACAACGCCATCAGAGGCTTAGACTTAACCCACAATGAAGAAATGAATCTTCACTTGGAAGAGAGTCTGCTGAACATATAAAACAAATCCGAGCCGTTTATGTGAACCATTTATAACAAGGTCTGAGGATGGTTTGGGATAGACTTGAGGAATGCTACAGTTCGCCAGAGGTGATAGAAAGTGCGCTCACCAAACGAATCAACAGTTTCCCCAAGATCTCCAACAAGGACTACCCAAAGCTGAGGGAATTGGGCGACCTGCTTATGGAGCTTCAGTCCGCCAAGTCCGAAGGAGACCTCCGTGGTCTAGCTTTTCTTGATACAGCTCGAGTTGTAAAACCCTATAGTCCAGAAACTGCCCTTCGGGTTACAAGAGTAATGGATCTCCATTGGTTCCAACTACAAGCAACAATATCATGTTCCGTTCCCTCCTTTTGCCTTCTTTGTTGACTTCGTCATCCAGTAAGCCAGAATCATGAACGACCCCAGTTTCAACCTTGTTGCCGATGTTTCTGCTAAAGCAGACAAAGTTCCCTGGAAGCAAAGCAGACAGACAGAAGTCTCAGTTCACAAAACAGAGGTATCCCCCACTACCCCCTCTGACTCAGACAAGCCTATCAAGAAAGCTGAGAACTCTGAACGGCAGTGCCCTATCCACAAGTAGCCTCACTCCTTACAGAAGTGCCGCGCCTTCCGCGAGTAACCACTGGACCAATGCAAGGCTGAAAGAGAATGGCATATGCTTTAAATGTTGTTAATCCTCCTTTCACATTGCCAAGAACTGCAAGTCAAGCTTTAGCTGCTCAGAATGTGAAAGCGAGAGTCATAACACCTCCCTTCATCCAGGACCACCCCCTTGGGTCAAAAAAGCAGACCCTCCTACAGAGCACAGTGGGGAGGAAGAGCTCACACCTCCTTTCGACGTAACGTCTCAGTGCACGCAAGTCTGCGGTTGGAACATCACCGACAGGTCTTGCTCAAAGATCTGCCTCGTCTAAATCTACCCAACAGGCTACCGAGATAGAGCAGTGAAATTCTATACCATCCTCGACGAGCAAAGCAACAGATCATTGGTTTGTTCTGAGTTCTTCGATATCTTCAGGGTACAAGGCCCCAGCTCTCCCTACTCCCTTAAGACCTGCGTCAGGGTGATGGAGAGAGTAGGAAGACGAGCCAATGGCTACCAAGTAGAATCTATGGATGGGCAAGTCAGTCTTCCGCTGCCAACTCTCATCAAGTGTAATGAGATCCTGAACAACCGATCTGAGATCCCAACTCCAGAGGCAGCACTCTACCATGCTCACCTGAAGCCCCTTGCTCATCTCATCCCAGAACTCGAACCCAAGGCTCCCATCATGCTCCGATAATGTCCATAAGGTGCTCAAGCAAGTTAATGGGCCCAATGACTCACCAATGCCCAGAAGCTTGACCTCAGATGGGTCATAATAGGCAATGTCTGCCTGGGGAGCGTTCACAAGCCTCTCTCAGTGAGTACTTTTTACACAAACACTTTGGAGAAAGGACGCCCTACACTCTTCGAGCCATGTCTCAACCTCTTCTTGGTGAAAGAAAGTTTCCAGAATGCCCAAGCTCCCGATCAACATGCATTGTGCTGCTACAAAAGTCTTCCTTGCGACAAAGAGGAAATTCACTTGGGCTGCAATGTGTTCCAGCAAATAAGAGGCAACAATAAAGTGGCCTTCTCTGTTGAAGACAGCTCTTTTCTGAAAATAATGATGGAAGGACGACAGCAACAGCTAGGTGGAACCATCGAGAATGGTCATGCTGAAGTGACTCCGCCCATGAAAGAAGAAGAAGAAGGTTGGTACCTACCTACATTTGATGTCTATCACCCAAAGAAGCCTGGTCAAATCCGGGTGGTTTTTGACTCGTTTTTGACTAGTGTCAAATATGATGGAGTATCCCTCAGTGATGTTCTCATGACTGGGCCCGACCTCAACAACACACTCCTTGGGGTGCTTTCTCGTTTCAGTAAGGAATCTGTCGCTGTGACAGCAGATATCCAACAACTGTTCCACTGTTTTCTGGTGAAGGAAGAAGACAGTACCTTCCTGAGATTCCTGTGGTTCCAGGACAACGACTTGTCCAAAGACATCATCGACTACCAAATGAAGGTCCATGTCTTTGGCAACAGTCCCTCTCCAGCAGTGGCCATCTACAGCCTCAGACAGTCTGTTCAACAAGTACAAACAAACTACGATCCTGATGTCAGACAGTTTGTGGAACATGACTTCTATGTCAACGATGGCTTAAAGTTATTTCCTTCAGTCCAAGATGCAGTCACCCTGCTCAAGAGAACACAAGAGATTATCGCTAACTCTAATCTTAGGTTACACAAGATTGCCTCGAACAAGTAGGAGGTAATGGAAGTATTTCCATCTCAAGATCATGCAAACGACCTCAAAGATCTCAACATAGGGTCAAACACTCTGCCTATGCAGCACAGCTTGGGTCTCAACTGGGACCTCAGGACTGACACTTTCAGCTTCAAAATAGCTGAAGATGAGAAGCCCTTCCCATGCTGAGGAGTGCTATCAACTGTGAACAGTCTGTATGACCCACTGGGATTTGTGGCCCCTGTCACCATTCAAGGCAAGTCTATTCTCAGGGTGACCACAATGGCCAACGGAGAATGCCGAAATGGAGGAGCCATGGAGAGAGTCTTTGAAAGAGCTATGTAACCTCCATATCCCTAGGGCCTACACTAAGGTCTCACTAAGGACGAAGAGAACTATGCATATTCCCAGATGCATCCACGAAGGCAATAGCCGCAGTTGCCTACCTCAAAGTGATAGACATCAAAGGATTGAGTCACATGGGCTTAGTTATGGGTAAAGCAAAACTGATGCCATGCCCAGAACATACGATTCCAAGGTTGGAACTCTGCACAGCAGTCTTGGCAGTCAAGTTGGGCAAGCTCATCACCTCAGAAATAGACATCGAGCTTGATTATACAACCTTCCACACAGACAGCAAGGGGGTGTTAGACTACATATACAACGAGATCCGACGTTTCTACGTCTATGTCAGCAATCGAGTCCATCGGATAAGGAGATCTACTCATAAGGAACAGTGGCGCTATGTACCTACAGATCAGAACCCTGCAGATCATGTGACGACATTCATCCCTGCAGCTTACCTCTCAGACACAACCTGGTTCTCTGGCCCAGAGTTTCTGACACGCCAGTCTCTCAGTCTTGAAAGGGATGCTTTTGTGCTCATCAACCCCTCCTCAGATGCTGACATTCGCCACCAAGTGTCCACACTGAAGACAACAACTTCACCCAAGCAGCTTGGATCCTTTTCAAGCTTTTCAAGGTTCTCCACGTGGAAGTCGCTGACTTGTGCCATCACTCACCTCGTCCACATCGCTCGTCTCTTCAACAACACTACAGTGACAAAAAAACAGCAACTGTAAGGGCTGGCACTACTGTCAGACAGCATGCACGCCAGACAAATTCTCTCAGTCAAAGGATATAATCATACGGACAGTCCAAAAGGAAACCTATCCAAGAGAGTTTGAGTGCATCAGGAACCAGGAAACAATTCCCAAAGAAAGCTCTCTGAGAGCCTTAGATCCATTCATTGATAAAGATGGCCTTCTGAGAGTTTGGGGTCGCAACACAGAAGCAAAACTCAGACATGACGAGAAGAACGCCCTGATCATCCAGGGGAAGCATCACGTTGCAACTTTACCGGTGAGGCATTACCACAAACGGATCCAATACCAGGGACGCCTTTTCACAGAGGGAGCCATCCGTACAGCCGGTCTTTGGATAGTTGATGGTAAAAGGTGTGTGAACAGCATCATCCACCAGTGTGTCACCTGTCGGAGACTTCACGGTCCTCCCCAGGCACAGAAGATGGCCAGCCTTCCTGCTGATCCTCTCTCCACCGAACCTCCATTCACCCCTCTTGGCCTGGATGTATTTGGTCCATGGACCGTCGCCTCTCACCGGACAAGAGGAGGCCTCACTCAAAGTAAGCGGTGGGCCGTCATATTCCCCTGTATTTAAAAAAAATTAAAATTACTTCACCTTTATTTAACCAGGTAGGCAAGTTGAAAACAAGTTCTCATTTACAATTGTGACCTGGCCAAGATAAAGCAAAGCAGTTCGACACATACAACAACACAGAGTTACACATGGAGTAAAACAAACATACAGTCAATAATACAATGGAAAATAAGTCTATATACAATGTGAGCAAATGAGGTGAGATAAGGGAGGTAAAGGCAAAAAAAGGCCATGGTGGCGAAGTAAATACAATATAGCAAGTAAAACACTGGAATGGTAGATTTGCAGTGGAAGAATGTGCAAAATATAAATAAAAATAATGGGGTGCAAAGGAGCAAAATAAATAAATAAATACAGTAGGGGATGAAGTAGTTGTTTGGGCTAAATTATAGATGGGCTATGTACAGGTGCAGTAATCTGTGAGCTGCTCTGACAGCTGGTGCTTAAAGCTAGTGAGGGAGATAAGTGTTTCCAGTTTCAGAGATTTTTGTAGTTCGTTCCAGTCATTGGCAGCAGAGAACTGGAAGGAGAGGCGGCCAAAGGAGGAATTGGTTTTGGGGGTGACCAGAGAGATATACCTGCTGGAGCGCATGCTATGGTGACCAGCGAGCTGAGATAAGGGGGGACTTTACCTAGCAGGGTCTTGTAGATGACCTGTATCCAGTGGGTTTGGCGACGAGTATGAAGCGAGGGCCAGCCAACGAGAGCGTACTATCTTCATCCATCCTTTATGTTGTATGACTTAGGAAGCTTTGTTATTTCATGCTGTTTCAAACAATGTGCGTAATAATCCTGGTAGTGCGGCCATTTCTGAGATACTGGATCCGTTGCGCCTGGAACTGATGATCATACCATGCACAAAGTTGCTTAGGTCACTCATTTGGCCATTCTAACTTTCAATCGAACAGTAGCCTAATGCCTCAGTGCCTGTCTGCCTGCTTAATATAACAAGCATTGGCCATGTGCTTCACTGTCTGCATGAGCAATCCATTTTAGTGAAGTGGGTAGTTTACCTAATAAACTGGTCGGTGAATGTATATCCCAAATAATGTCCATTTTTTGTTCTCTCAATCTGATTGGGTGGGCACGCGCCCACCCGTACCTACATCCATGTTGTAGAGCGTAGTTTTGCAGCTGTATATCTGACACTACATTGAGACTCATATGGAGAGTCCATTACTGTATCTACTACAATATCAGTAGTATGTAGATAGTGTAGTAACTCTAATGGTTTGTAGCATGTCATAAATGTACATCAGTTTAGGTGCATGTGTCCATATATTTTTCATTTTTGTTTTCTCACTTTTTCCCAACAGATCTGGATATCAATCCTACATAATCAGTAGCAATGTAGGAAATGTAGTTACTCTTTGAATGTTATGTAACATGTCAGTTTGCATATTCGTTTAGATACATTTGGTCTTGTTTTTTCATGTCTCACTTTTTTTTTCAACAGATGCCCACATGGAAGTTCAGGGCTTTTTGTAGATACATGGAGGAAGCTGGTCCTCGTTGGGGGAGGGGCAGTAGCTATAACCCCCATCACATTTCTCTGTCTCTTTCTTTCTCTGTCTCTCTCTCTCACTCACTCACACACAGACAGAAACACACACACACACAGCGGGGTTAGGTTGAATTGGTCACACCCCACAGGATGTAGAATTTGAGTTTGAGTGACAGGAAGTAGAATTGAATTCAGTGCAATTCAAATAAATTCCACTCAGTCATAGAATATGAGAGTTTCACTGTATCTGACAGTTCACACTTCCAGATACCAAAGAATATATCACTTTTCTCTGGAAACAATGTTCATATACTCTTTTAACCTTAGTGCTTAGAATAGCCAATTGCTGTACTTTATATTCCCAATAACCACATAATTTGTTTGGCTTCTTTTTGAAGGACTAAGGGTCAACTTGAGGGTTAAGCTAATGCATTCTGGGAAAAGTACTATTTTCCCCATATTGAACAAAATGTAAGTGATTAACATTAAACAACATGATCATGCTGTTTAATCAGCTTCTTGATATGCCACACCTGTCAGGTGGATGGATTATCTTGGCAAAGGATAAATGCTTACTAACATGGATGTAAGCAGATTTGTGCACAACATTGAAGATAAATAAGCTTTTTGTGCATATGGAACATTTCTGGGATGTTTTATTTCAGCTGATGAAAAATGGCACCAACACTTTACATGTTGCATTTATATTTTTGTTCAAGTTAATATAGAATAGAAGAGGCATTTGAATTTCATTGAATTTCACTGAATTCAATTCTATTTCTTTTCATTCCAATTCGAAATGCAATTCTGTATCCTGTTTACTACTCCAATTCAAATTCATGAATGTAATGAAAATGTATGAGGCATTCTCAATTCAATTCTAACTGAGACCAACCTTGACACACACATGCCTGGAATCTGGGCACAATATGTAATCAACCAAACTTGATCTGTTGCTCCTCTCCAACAGAAGCCCCTTATCGTCCAACCAGATGCATTTCCCTGGAAGGTAGTTTTGTGAGAACAAGAAAGACTGCATGGATGCAGAACAGTGTTCTTTAGGGATAAGCTTTCATTGGCAAATCTTTTTGGAAAAAATTGAAAAAAGGGACCATGGGGGAAGTGATCAACACTCAAAAGAGTAATATGTCCTCATGTTTATTTAATTATCTCCTCTGATGACTTTCCTAGCCTGAGGACTTGTCACAATACATTTACATTTTTACATTTTAGTCATTTAGCACACAATCTTATCCAGAGCGACTTAAAGTTAGTGCATTCATCTTAAGATATCTAGGAAATGCAAAAATGCTTCTAAATTTTGTAATTTCCATGTTGAAATTTCAGACTTGATTGTTATAACAAAAAAAGTATTGCCTATAAAAATGTCTATTAATTTTAATCCACATAATAATTCACATTTCCTGTCATTGCAGGACTCTTTTCCTCCTGTAGCAAACTGGCTCAAATTAAGATCCTACATTTGTACTTACTTTTTACTAATAAATCAGTGTTTATACACTGAATGTACAAAACATTAGGAACACCTTCATAGTATTGAGTAGCACTCCCTTTTGCCCTCAGAACAGCCTCAATTCGCCAGGACAGAACTCTACAACGTGTTCCACAGGAATGCTGGCCCATGTTGACTCCAATGCTTCCCACTGTTGTGTCAAATTGGCTGGATGTCCTTTGGGTGGTGGACCATTCTTGATACACATAGGAAACTGTTGAGATCGGAAAACCTTGCAGCGTTTCAGTTCTTGACACACTCAAACCGGTGTGCCTGGCACCTACTACCATACCACATTCGAAGACACTTAAATCTTTTGTCTTGCCCATTCACCCTCTGAATGGAACACATACACAATACATGTCTCTATTGTCTCAAGGCTTAAAAATCCTTATTTAATCTGTCCCCTCCCCTTCATCTACACTGATTGAAGTGGATCAAGTGACATCAATATGGGATCGTAGCTTTCACCTGGATTCACCTGGTCAGTCTATGTCATGGAAAGAGCAGGTGTCCCTAATATTTTTTACAGTGTTTATCAGTGTTATAAAGTACTTTGAGATTGTTGGCTGTTTGTTGACCAGAGGCTATAACCCATGCACCAGCCGGTTGAACTATATACTGGCTGGCTTATCTGCTCATAACAGTTGAAAAATCTTGTATTCGGGAGTTCACACTATTACAGACACACACTGGCTTTATTTATTCAAGGATCATCTGGGTGATTGTGACCCAGATCTCTGTTCTGCTAGTATCAAAGTTAAAACTCTGAAGAAGTGTGTCAAATTTTCACTTTAGTTTTTAGACAACAACCATATCAAGAGTAAAATACTCCATCATTTAGTTCTAACATTATTCATTCTGAAATGGAAATGTCTAATTACAATATTATACTTTGGTTTCCTTATCCTTTAAGCAGTCTATGGACAGGATATGACAGCAGTCAATTCTTTATAAAGGTTAAATAAATAAAATAAAATAATATTTGGTGATATTTATCTGGCATTGCTTTCAAAAGCTAATGTTTTAGCATTTTGGGCAAAAATTCCGTTCAAGTCCTGGTACTGATATTAGCATTTTTCACGCATCATGTCCAAAAGGTATTTAAAATTGATTGTGAAGCTCAACAAAGTCATTATAGATTATTTTAACATGGATGCATGAAAAATAATAATATCGATAACAGGACTTGAATGGGATTTGTGCCATAAAATCCTAAAACTTTAACATTTGGAAAGTGACAGGGAAACTAAACCAAAGCATGGATTGATGTCATACCTTCTCCATAGCTCACGTGGCAAGGA
The DNA here is from genome assembly GCF_045791955.1 of Oncorhynchus clarkii lewisi. Taxonomy (NCBI): domain Eukaryota; kingdom Metazoa; phylum Chordata; class Actinopteri; order Salmoniformes; family Salmonidae; genus Oncorhynchus; species Oncorhynchus clarkii. The sequence goes on along the minus strand of NW_027258204.1, from coordinate 50,634 downwards.
AACCAATATGTTATTTTGTCATTTGGTTTAACTATCCATTTACTATCCAAAAGTATTCACTCCCCTGGCATTTTTCCTATTTTGTTGCCTTACAACCTAGAATTAAAAAGGATTTTGGGGGGGGGGGGGGGGTTGTATAATTGGATTTACACAACATGCCTACCACTTTGAAGATGCAAATATATTTTATTGTGAAACAAACAAGAAATAAGACAAAAAAACAAAACTTGAGTGTGCACAACTATTCACCCCCCAAAGTCAATACTTTGTAGAGCCACCTCTTGCGGCAATTACAGCTGCAAGTCTCTTGGGGTATGACTCTATAAGCTTGACACATCTAGCCACTGGCATTTTTGCCCATTCTTCAAGGCAAAACTGCTCCAGATCCTTCAAGTTGGATGGGTTCCGCTGGTGTACAGCAATCTTTAAGTCATACCACAGATTCTCAATTGAATTGAGATCTGGGCTTTAACTAGGCCATTCCAAGACATTTAAATGTTTCCCCTTAAACCACTCGAGTGTTGCTTTAGCAGTATGCTTAGGGTCATTGTCCTGCTGGAAGGTGAACCTCTGTCCCAGTCTCAAATCTCTGGAAGACTGAAACCGGTTTCCCTCAAGAATTGCCCTATATTGAGCGCCATTCATCATTCCTTCAATTCTGACCAGTTTCCGAGTCCCTGCCGATAAAAAACATCCCCACAGCATGATGCTGCCACCACCATGCTTCACTGTGGGGATGCTGTTCTCGGGGTGATGAGAGGTGTTGGGTTTGCGCCAGACATAGCATTTTCCTTGATGGCCAAAAAGCTAAATTCTACTCTTATCTGACCAGAGTGCCTTCTTCCATATGTTTGGGGAGTCTCCCACATGCGTTTTGGCGAACACCAAACATGTTTGCTTATTTTCTTCTTTAAGCAATGGCTTTTTTTCTGGCCACTCTTCCGCAAAGCCCAGCTCTGTGGAGTGTACTGCTTAAAGTGGTCCTATGGACAGATACAGATACACAGATCTCAGCTACGGGGCTTTGCAGCTCCTTCCGGGTTATCTTTGGTCTCTTTGTTGCCTCTCTGATTAATGCTCTCCTTGCATGGTCCGTGAGTTTTGGTTGGCGGCCCTCTCTTGGCAGGTTTGTTGTGGTGCCATATTCTTTTCATTTTTAAATAATGGATTGAATGGTGCTCCGTGGGACGTTCAAAGTTTCTGATATTTTTTATAAACCTGATCTGTACTTCTCCACAACTTTTCCCTGACCTGTTTGGAGAGTAACTTAGTCTTCATAGTGCTGCTTGCTTGGTGGTGCCCCTTGCTTAGTGGTATTGCAGAATCTGGGGCCTTTCAGAGCAGGTGTATATATACTGAGATCATGTGACAGATAATGTGACACTTCGATTGCACACAGGTGAACTTTATTCAACTAATTATGTGACTTCTGAAGGTAATTGGTTGCACCAGATCTTATTTAGGGGCTTCATAGCAAAGGGGGTGAATACATATGCACGCACCACTTTTCCGTTGTAATTTTTTTTAATGTCATGTTTTTCTTTTCACTTCACCAATTTGGACTATTTTGTGTATGTCCCTTACATGACATCCAAATATAAATCAATTTACATTACAGGTTGTAATGAAATAAAATAGGAAAAACGCCAAGGGGGTGAATACTTTTGCAAGTAAATTCAACTGTCATCAAAACTGAACTACATTTTATTTCTCCCCTTTTGGAATGGGATTTAAATCAGAATTAAACTTTTAATTATTAGTTATATATAACTCAGCAAAAAAAGAAATGTCCTCTCACTGTTTAACTGCATTTACTTTCAGCAAACTTAACATGTGTAAATATTTGTATGAACATAACAAGATTAAACAACTGAGACATACACTGAACAAGTTCCACAGACATGTGACTAACATAAATGGAATAATGCATCCCTGAACAAGGGGGGGGGGGGGGGGGGTATCTGTCAGTAACAGTCAGTATCTGGTGTGGCCACTGCAGTGATCTCCTCCTCATGGAATGCACCAGATTTGCCAGTTCTTGCTGTGAGATGTTACCCCACTCTTCCACCAAGGCACCTGCAAGTTCCCGGACATTTCTGGGGGGAATGGCCCTGGCCCTCACCCTCCGATCCAACAGGTCCCAGATGTGCTCAATGGGATTGAGATCCGGGCTCTTCACTGACTATGGCAGAACACTGACATGCCTGTCTTGCAGGAAATCACGCACAGAACGAGCTGTATGGCTGTGTGGCTGGTGGCATTGTCATGCTGGAGGGTCATGTCAGGATGAGCTTGCAGGAAGGGTACACATGGGGGAGGAGGATGTCTTCCCTGTATTGCACAGCATAGAGATTGCCTGCAATGACAACAAGCTCAGTCTGATGATGCTGTGACACACCGCCCCAGACCATGACGGACCCTCCACCTCCAAATCGACCCCGCTCCATAGTACAGGCCTCGGTGTAACGCTTATTCCTTCAACGATAAACACGAATCCGACCATCACCATTGATGAGACAAAACCGCTACTCGTCAGTGAAGACCACTTTTTGCCAGTTCTGTCAGGTCCAGTGACGGTGGATTTGTGCCCATAGGCGTCGTTGCTGCTCGTGATGTCTGGTGAGGACCTGCCTTACAACAGGCCTGCAAGCCTTCAGTCCAGCCTCTCTCAGTCTATGGCGAACAGTTGGAGCGCTGATAGAGGGATTGTGCATTCCTGGTGTGACTCTGGCAGTTGTTGTTGCCATCCTGTACCTGTCCCGTAGGTGTGATGTTCGGATGTACCAATCCTGTGCAGGTGTTGTTACACGTGGTCTGCCACTGCAAGGACGATCAGCTGTCCAACCTGTCTCGCTGTAGCGATGTCTTAGGCATCTCACAGTACGGGCATTGCAATTTGCCCTGGCCACATCTGCAGTCCTCATGCCTCCTTGCAGCATGCCTAAGGCACGTTCACTCAGATGATCAGGGACCCTGGGCATCTTTCTTTTTGTGTTTTTCAGAGTCAGTAGAAAGGCCTCTTTAGTGTCCTAAGGTTTCATAACTGTGACATTAATTGCCTACCGTCTGTAAGCTGTTAGTGTCTTAACGACCGTTCCACAGGTGCATGTTCATTAATTGTTTATGGTTCATTGAACAAGCATGGGAAACAGTGTTTAAACCCTTTACAATGAAGATCTGGAGTTATTTGGATATTTACAAATTACCTTTGAAAGACAGGGTCCTGAAAAAGGGGCGTTTCTTTTCTTGCTGAGTTTATATATATATATATATATATATATATATATATATATATATATATACACACACACACAGTTGAAGTCAGAAGTTTACATACACTTAGGTTGGAGTCATTAAAACTCGTTTTTCAACCACTCCACAAATGTCTTGTAAACAAACTGTAGTTTTTACAAGTTGTTTAGTTCATCTACTTTGTGCTTCACACAAATCATTTTTCCAACAATTGTTTACAGACAGATTATTTAACTTATAATTCACTGTATCGCAATTCCAGTGGGTCAGAAGTTTACATACACTAAGTTAACTGTGCCTTTAAACAGCTTGGCAAATTCCAGATAAAGATGTCATGGCTTCTGAAGCTTCTGATAGGCTAATTAACATCATTCGAGTCAATTGGAGGTGTACCTGTGGATGTAATTCAAGGCCTACCTTCAAACTCAGTGCCTCTTTGCTTGACATCGTGGAAAAATATAAAGAAATTAGCAAATATTTCAGAAAAAAATTGTAGACCTCCACAAGTCTGGTTCATCTTTGGGAGCAGTTTCCAAACGCCTGAAAGTACCACGTTCATCTGTACAAACAAGAGTACGCAAGTGTAAACACCATGGACCACACAGCCATCATACCGAGATGTGTTCTGTCTCCTAGAGATGAACATACTTTGGTGCGAAAAGTGCAAATTAATCCCAGAACAACGGCAAAGGACCTTGTGAAGATGCTGGAGGAAACAGGTGCAAAGGTATCTATGTCCACTGTAAATGAGTCCTATATCGATATAACCTGAAAGGCATCTCAGTAAGGATGAAGCCACTGCTCCAAATCTTCCATAAAAAAGCCAGACTACGGTTTGCAACTGCACATGGGAACAAAGATCGTACTTTTTGGAGAAATGTTCGCTGGTCTGATGAAACAAAAATGGCCATAATGGCCAAAATGACCATTGTTAGGTTTGGAGGAAAAAGGGGGAGGCTTGCAAGCCGAAGAACACCATCCCAACCGTGAAGCACAGGGGTGGCAGCATCATGTTGTGGGGGTGTTTTTCTGCAGGAGGGATTGGTGCAGTTCAGAAAATAGATGGCATCATGAGGGAGGAACATTATGTGGATATATTGAAGCAACATCTCAAGACATCAGTCAGGAAGTTAAAGCTTGGTCGCAAATGGGTCTTCCATGTGGACGATGACCCCAAGCATACTTCCAAAGTTGTGGAAAAATGGCTTAAGGACAACAAAGTCAAGGTATTGGAGTGGCCATCACAAAGCTCTGCCCTCAATCCTGTAGAAAATTTGTGGGCAGAACTGAAAAAGCATTTGCGAGCAAGGGGCCCTACAAACCTGACACAGTCACATCAGCTCTGTCAGGAGGAATGGGCCAAAATTCACCCAACTTATTATGGACGCTTGTGGAAGGCTACCCAAAACGTTTGACCTAAATTAAACAATTTAAAGGCAATGCTACCAATTACTAATTTAGTGTATTGTAACTTCTAATCCACTGGGAATGTGATGAAAGAAATTAAAGCTGAAATTAATCATTCTCTCTACTATCATTCTGTCATTTGACATTCTTAAATCAAAGTGGTGATCCTAACTGAACTAGGACAGGGAATTTTTACAAGGATTAAATGTCAGGAATTGTGAAAAACTGAGTTTAAATGTATTTGGCTAAGGTGTATGTAAACTTCCGACTTCAACTGTATAAATATATATACACAGTACCAGTCAAAAGTTTGGAAACACCTACTCATTCCAGGATTTGTATTTATTTGTAATATGTTCTACATTGTAGAATAATAAGGAAGACATCAAATATAGGAAATAACACATATGAAGTCATGTATAACCAAAAAACTATAGAATGCATTTTTTCCCTTGTTTTGCGATATCATAGATTCATCTGCAAATGCAGAAAATCTATCAATAAACAAGAAAATTAGAAAGTACACCTCCACGTTCGATATTCCAAAAAGTTGAAAATATCAAAATGGTCAGAACAAATGACCTAATTAGAAATAAGATGTGGATAAACTTACTTCCAACATCCAATCTAGTGCCTCCAAAAGTGAACCACAGTGATACAATCTCATTCAAAGGGCGTAAAACCCTCTAACACTACAGAGACACTACTCTTGTGCTTTGAAAAGCTACATTTTGCCAATCAGATCTCAACAATAGCAGCTCACCGAATGCTGCTTTATAGCTAATGCCCTCTGCTGGTATGAAACTCCGGTAGACTGGCCACGTTCATGTTTGCTGTTGAACTTTCAACATTACGAAAGTGCTATGTTGATATCTGTAGCATGTTGTATTTTATAATGGAACAATATCAATTCAACGAATATCAGTTCCAACTCACTTGAGCAAATCAAATCATGAAAAGGAGCTTACATGTGATACTTCAAGGAGGTAATCCACATCCTTATGAAGTTTTCTGCATAAAGACATACATCTTGTCTGTTTACATATGTTTTTTGTCATGATTTTTAGACAACACATGAAAGATGGTGGTCAAAGACGTTGTTGTCGTGGGTTTCTGTTGTCAGGAAGGACAGCTCTCAGTCATGAAGTGTTCAACTCACAGAGCTGTAAACACACCCATCTTCAAAATAGCTTCCAACACTCTACTCAGCAAACTGGATGCAGTCTATCATAGTGCCATCCGTTTTGTTACCAAATCATCTTATACCACCCACCACTGCGACCTGTATGCTCTAGTCGGCTGGCCCTCGCTATATATTCGTCGCCAGACCCACTGGCTCCAGGTCATCTATAAGTCTATGCTAGGTAAAGCTCCGCCTTATCTCAGTTCACTGGTCACGATAACAACACCCACCCGTAGCACACGTTCCAGCAGGTATATCTCACTGATCACCCCCAAAGCCAACACCTCATTTGGCCGTCTTTCCTTCCAGTTCTCTGCTGCCAGTGACTGGAACGAACTGCAAAAATCGCTGATGTTGGAGACTTTTATTTCCCTCACCAACTTTAAACATCAACTATCTGAGCAGCTAACCGATCGCTGCAGCTGTACATAGTCCATCTGTAAATAGCCTACCCAATCTACCTACCTCATCCCCCATACTGTTTTTATTTTATTTACTTTTCTGCTCTTTTGCACACCAGTATCTCTACTTGCACATCATCATCTGCTCATTTATCACTCCAGTGTTAATCTGCTAAATTGTAACTATTCGCTCCTATGGCCTATTTATTGCCTACCTCCTCATGCCTTTTGCACACACTGTATATAGACTTCCTTTTTTTGTACTGTGTCATTGATTTGTTTATTGTGTTATTGGCTTGTTTATTGTTTACTCCATGTGTAACTCTGTGTTGTTGTCTGTGTCACACTGCTTTATCTTGGCCAGGTCGCAGTTGCAAATGAGAACGTGTTCTCAACTAGCCTACCCGGTTAAATAAAGGTGAAATATAAAATTATAAAATAAAATAGGGAACGTGAACGTGTCCAATTTTCTGGAGTTCCAGAGTGTACCAGTAGGGGGCATCAGTTCCATGTCTCTCTTATCATTCCCCTCTGTGTCTGTCTGGAGGTTTTTGTATAGCCAGTCAATCAGACTCTATCACTGTGGTGGACTTTTGGTGGAGGGACTAAACTGGCTCTAAGTATTCAATTCAAGATCTTGACCTCTGATATCAACATCACAATTCATTTTCTTAACGGTGTTACAACTACCTCAAATAGAAAGTCGAAATGTAGGCTCCATTTATTTGGGGAGAATTTGTGTTGCCTTTATTTACCTTTAGAATAGTACACTTAAAAATAAAATGTATATTAAAGATGTAATATATCAAAAGGTGCTTATACAGTGCGTTCATGTCAACAGTTATTGTTGAACTGAAGAGTGGTTTGGCTAAATGTATATTTTCAAAGAGCTAGAGCTGTGTCTCTACAGTGTGAGGGGTTTTCGTATGGCCGCTGAATGACATTGTATCACTGTGGTATACTTTTGGGTGAGGAATTAGGCTGGATCTTGGAAGTACAGTGCATTTGGAGAGTATTTGGACCCCTTGACTTTTTCCACAATTTGTTGTGTTACAGCCTTATTCTAAAATGTATTCAATTGTTTTATTTTTCATCATCAATCTACGCACTATACCTCATAATGAAAAAGCAAAAACAGTTTTTATACATTTTTGCAAATGTATAAAAAATCTTTAAAAAACATCACATTTACATAAGTATTCAGACACTTTACTCAGTACTTTGTTGAAGCACCTTTGGCAGCGATTACAGCCTCGAGTCTTCTTGGGTAAGACGCCACAAGCTTGGCACACCTGTATTTGGGGAGTTTCTCCCATTCTTCTCTGCAGATCCTCTCAAGCGCTGTCAGGTTGGATGGGGAGCGTCGCTGCACAGCTATTTTCAGGTATCTCCAGAGATGTTTGATCGGGTTCAAGTCCGGGCTCTGTCTGGGCCACACAAGGACATTCAGACACTTGTCCCGAAGCCACTCCTGCTTGTCTTGACTGTGTGCTTAGGGTTGTTGTCCTCTTGGAAGGTGAACCTTCATCCCCAGTCTGAGGTCCTGAGTGGTCTGGAGCAGGTTTTTATCAAGGATCTCTCTGTACTTTGTTCCGTTCATCTTTCCCTCAATCCTGACTTGTCTCCCAGTCCCTGGCACTGAAAAAGATCCCCACTGCATGACGCAGCTACAATCATGCTTCACCGCAGGGATGTTGCCAGGTTTCTTCCAGACGTGACGCTTGGCATTCAGGCTAAAGAGTTCAATCTTGGTTTCATCAGACCAGATAATCTTGTTTCTCATGGTCTGAGAGTCCTTTAGGTGTCATGTGCTTTTTAACGAGAAGTTTATCTTTAAAATGGTGTAAAATACGTGTCTGTTTGAGGAATTTTAATTATGAGATTTCTGTTGTTTTGAATTTGGAGCCCTGCACTTTCACTGGCTGTTGTTGACGTGGGACGCTACCGTCCCGAATATCCCAGAGTGGTTCAATCTCTGCACCAAGACAGTATGGTCCACAGTGTCAAACGCCTTTGACAAGTGTATGAATACAAATACGCAATGCGGCTTTCTATCCAGGGCACAGTGAACATCATTCAAAACCTTCACATTTGCTGTGACAGTGCTGTGGCCAGACCTGAATCCTGATTGCACACCACTCAAAACATTGTTTTCCTGGAGATAGGCCTTAAGCTGCTTATTGACTAGGGACTCCAATATCTTTGCCAGAATAGACAATTTTGATATGGGCCGATAGTTATTCAGTAAAGTGGGATCACATAATTTCAAAAGAAGTAGGACAAATGATGATTTCTCACAATCTGGAGATTTCATTACATTCTAGAGTGAGGTTCAAGATGCATGTTAAAAGAGGGTAGCAGCTAATTGTAGGGGTCTAGATTATCAGGACCAGGGGACTTTCTTTTTTTTTCAATCAATTGCTTTCAGGGTTCTACGCACCTCTGAGACAGTGCTTGGGAGTGTCAGGTAATTTCACAGGGGGCTCATGTTGAGCTTTAACCCTATCAAATAATCAGCCTGCATCAAGAAAATGTTGATTAAAAGAGTTCAGAATAGAGGTTCTCTCAGTTACTACCTGTGAGTCAACCAGCAGTTGTTTAGAGAGCTGTGCATTTTTTGGGGCACTCTAAACCTTTCACAACATGCCAAAATATTGAAGGATTATTCTGATTATCAGCAGTAGATTTGAGGTGGTGGTCTGCTTTCGGGTTATCGGCACACCCTGAATCTGAAGGCATTTAAAAGCCATACAATCAACTGAGTCAGACCTTCTTGCTTTAGCCTACATAGCAATCCTTATGATTTCAGCTAGTTCATCTGAGAACCAAGAGTTGTCTCTGCCCTTAATTCTGTATTGTTTGAAAGGGGCATGCTTGTTGCATACATCCTGGAAGGCTTTATGGAAGTAAAGAAAAGCTAATTCAACATCAGGGATGAATTCAACTTTATTCCAGGCAATGTTAAAAACGTAATGTAACAAACCCTGAGTATCAAACTGCTTCCGTTTTCGTGGTGATGCGTGGGGATAATGTAGTTTAGGAGTTTTACCATCCCTTACACAGGCCACAGCGTAGTAATTAAAAAAAAAAAATTATTTGATTTTTGACCTTGATTTAACTAGGCAAGTAATCACTTATATGATTTGCAAAAACACCAGAAGCATTAAAACGACGTGGAGTGTTCGTTAAAATAAGACCAATCAAAGAGGATTTTAGAGGACACTTTGCATTCAACCTTGTTACATTGTTTACAATCTTGGTAAGAGTGTATTGAGTTGATCAGAGTTGGTTGTCAACAAGTCTAGGTTCAGGTTACCCATAAGCACAAATTCAGATTTGACATTCTGTGATAATAATTAAAAAACACCATCCAGAGTGCCAGCAATAGCAGATGGGGGTCTATAATTACAGGATTCAAGGATGCACAGAGATTTATATTCAAAGCCAGATATTCAAATTGCTTGGGTTCGGTAACTGAAGTCAGAATGGTTGATAAAAACATGTCTTTTATACATACAGCAACACCACCACCCTTAGATTTGCGATCTGACCGAAAAACGTTGTAACCACATCTCTGGATGTTTCTAATACTGAAGACATGTGCTCGAAACTCAGTGGAACTCTCTGGGAACAGGTGAACATCTGGCCATGGTACTGCTGTATTCTGGGACTGTTGTGGTCACCCTGCCCATGTAAATCTGAGTTTCCACCCAACCAGAGTTCACATTCACTCAACCTCAAATCCTCTGGGACTGGGGCAGCTGTGTGTCTGACTAAAGAACTGAACATGGCCTGGGGAAGCAGACTTTACACTTAAAAGAAAGTTTTCCAAAATGAATCTTCAACTGTCCCCATAGGATAACCTTTTTTGGTTCCATGTAGAACCCTCTGTGTATACAGTATACAGTATGTAAACTACATTTGTTTGTGACATATATGTAGAATAATGATATCAAAGTGGTACTTCTTGAATGGAATCGATATGACAGTATTCACTTTCAGAGTTGGGGGGTATAGAAGTAGGCCATGAATATTTTGGAAGATGTGTTTGGACAGGTTCAACATTCATTCTGTTGTGTACTGAAACGGGTGCTCCTTATAATAAGAAAAAAAATATATTAAAAAATATATATATATAAACCTTTTCTGAATTTTGTTCAACATGTCCTTTAAAAGAAAGCATTTTCTACAGTTCTGTGTCATTACTGGTCAAAGTGTGTTTACAAAGATTTTTGCAGAATATATTGAGAGATATTGTAGGGACAGTATCATAGTCGATAGGCAAGTCTAGCCAATAAGCTACATTATTGTATTGTAGAGTCATATTGTGAAGAATTGGTGTTTAGAACACCTTAGAATACGGGGGACTCTGTATATCTGCAGCTGTTGAGTCAGAGCAGTTCCTCTTTAGCTGAGGGAGGTTTTTGTACAATGCTCTAACACTGTGTGAATGGATAGCTTGCACCCTGCTGACAGTAGTAATCTGATGCATCTTCAGCCTGGACTCCACTGATGGTCAGAGTGTAATGAGTGTTTGAACTACCAGATCCACTCCCACTGAAACGACCTGGAATCCCAGACTGACGGCTTGTTGCATAATAAACCAGGAGTTTAGGAGCTTCTCCAGGTTTCTGCAGGTACCAGTGGAGATAATTACTAGTACTTGAACTGGCTGTACAGCTGATAGAGACAGTCTCTCCTGGACTAACAGACTGAGATTTAGGAGACTGTCATTATTATATCTGCTGATGAGTCTGAAAAATAAAATATAAGTGAAGAAGGAATGATTAAACAAATAGACATTGCAAATATTGATAAATGATAAAACCAGATGATTAATTTAAACCAGATGAATTAAAACCAGATTATTTGTTTTTATTAATTTCTTCAATATTCACAAATTAAGTTTAATTCTGAAGCCAAATCAGCCAAATCATGAATTCAAGTTGGTCAAAGTGGCTCTCACCCTGAACAAGGAGCCCCAGTGTCCACAGCAGTAGAATCAGTGACATCATCATTGTGCTGCGTGTCAGTGGCTCTGAAAGGAGTGTACAGTCACTGATCAACACTGGGGTTTTAAAAGTATGTGGAGCAATGAGGCAGGACAGCTATGCTATGTATTTTATGCAAATACACGCACCGCGCTGGCGCACACACACAGATAAATGAAGTCCGCGGTTTCCAAAGGTAGGTCCACTGTATATCACATTTGAGAATACAAAAATCATAAACCACATATTGTAACAGCTATGTCTTAAATTATGCATAGTTTGACCGCCTACATAGTGGTTTATGTTCCTCAACAGTGGTTGTCAGTCCCAGGAGAAGGTAAATGAAGCTGAACAGTAGAATTGCTGCTTCTGCAGTGCTTTCACAAAGTATTCACACCCCTTGACTTTTTCCACATTTTGTTGTGTTACAAGTTGGGATTAAAATGGATTTCTAATTCCAACATGTGTTAAAAGAAATACATAAGTATTCAATCCTTTGAGTCAATACTTGTTAGAATCACCTTTGGTAGTGATTATAGCTGTGAGTCTTTCTGGGTAAGTCTCTAAGAGCTTTGCACACCTGGATTGTACAATATTTGCACATTATAAGTTTTTAAAACTCTTCAAGCTCTGTTAAAATTATTATTGATCATTGCTAGACAGCCATGTTCAAGTCTTGCCATAGATTTTCAAGACGATTTAAGTAGAATATTTAACCAGGCCACACAGGAACATTGGATGTCGTCTTTATAAGAAACTCCAATGTATATTTGACCTTATATTTTAGGTTATTGTCCTGCTGAAAGGCGAATTTGCCTCCCAGTGTCTGGTGGAAAGCGGAGGACATGAACATTATGGGTTTTCCCTGGGTCAAACACTTTCTAACAATTAGCTAGTCATGTCTCTGTACTACAGAATGTATCAGATTGTTGGGTTTGTGGATTGTTACCAGACAGTGCTGAGACTATGCCATTACTAGCTATACCCCTCGGTTCTCATGAAATATTGCTGTGGACCAAAGCAGGAAGTCTTACAGACATGGAGTTTGATTGGGTAGAGGACGAGGTGTTTTACATCAGAAGATTTGATTTGAATAATCCCACTTCTCTGCCCAAGCAAACCGTCACCATGGCCTACGCTCCCCCAGGTTATTTGTGTAATATAGCAAATGGAACCGGTCTCCAGTTGCGGGAAAAGTCAAAGTAAGTATAACCTTTCTGTCTACAATAACATAACTCTGCCTTTACTGTTGAGAAATGGAACATTCCACACTAACATGTCGTTGGGAATACGTTATCAACTCAAGAATCACAATGTGTATGCTTAACCTACTTCCTCGGTAAGTGGAACTACGTTACAGCTACAACACCAGGCAAAAGTTTGCACACACCAACTCATTCAAGAGTTTTTCTTTATTTGTACTATTCTCTACATTGTAGAATAATAGTGAAGACATCAAAACTATGAAATAACACATAAGGAATAATGTAGTGACCAAAAAAAGTGTTAAACAAATCAAAATATATCTGATGCAGCACTCCATCACTCTCCTTGGTCAAATAGACCTTACACAGCCAGGAGGTGTGTTGAGTCATTGTCCTGTCGAAAAACAAATGATGGGATGTGCAAACCAGATGGGATGGCGTATCGCTGCAGAATGTTGTTGTAGCCATGCTGGTTAAGTGTGCCTTGAATTCTAAATAAATCACAAACAGTTTCACCAACAAAGCACCCCCACACTATCACACCACTTCCTCCATGCTTCACGGTGGGGAACATACATGCGGAGATCATCCGTTCACCTACTCTGCATCTTACAATGGTACAGCGGTTGGAACCAAACATCTCAAATTTGGACTCATCAGACCAAAGGACAGACTTCTAACTGCTCGTCCATTGCTCGTGTTTCTTGGCCCAAGCAAGTCTCTTCTTATTATTGGTGTCCTTTAGTAGTGGTTTCTTTGCAGCAATTCGACCATGAAGGCCTGATTCACGCAGTCTCATCTGAACAGTTGATGTTGAGATGTATCTGTTGCTTGAACTCTGTGAAGCATTTATTTGGTCTGCAATTTCTGAGGCTGGTTACCCTAATTAACTTATCCTCTGCAGCAGAGGTAACTCTGGGTCTTCCTTTCCTGTGGCGGTCCTTATGATAGCCAGTTTCATCATAGCGCTTGATGGTTTTTGTGACTGCACTTGAAGAAACTTTCCATTTTCTTGAAAGTTTCCGGATTGACTGACCTTCATGTCTTAAAGTAATGATGGACTGTCATTTCTCTTTGCTTATTTGAGTTGTTCTTGCAGTAATATGGACTTGGTCTTTTACCAAAAATGGGTAAAACTGTTATTTGAAATGCATTCCAGGTGACTACCTCATTAACTTGTTTGAGAGAATGCAAAGCTGTCATCAAGGCAGAGGGTGGCTACTTTTAAGAATCTCAAATATAAAATATATTTAGATTTGTTTAACACTTTTTTGGTTACTACATGATTCCGCACACTGCATACCATCTGGATAGATGGGTCTTGATCAGTGGCTGTCAGTGCCGTTTAAGATGAGGGAGGACAATTTGTTTTTCATGAGCATGGCGTTATTACCTCAAATTGGATGACTGTCAATGCAACAGCGATAGGTTTAGGCTACGATATGATACTCAAATTGTCCCTATACCCATCATGAGGTTGCTACAACCTAGCCTATGAATGACAGTTTACAACGTAGGTGCATACAGGTCGAGAGACAAATTTGAGGTGACAGACAGTGACAGAGGGACAGACAGTGACCTTCAATACCGCCTTGCACACTCTTGCCTGCATCTAGCTGATTGAGGGTGTAATCATTAGTCTAACGAGTTTCTATTGGACAAATTCAGGTAGGTTTATCCCTGTTTTGTTCCATTTGCTTCTGTTTTTAAGAAACGTTTTTCAACAGAATCGGTGGAATGAATACATCCTGATCTCACGCCTAAACACAGTTCACTTTCATAGCAGCCATGTTGTATTCCTTCTCGCATCTATGTGCTCTCCTCCTCTCATCGCTTCCCTTCTCTTGTGGACTTCAATGCACAACACATCTGCTGTATGTGACCAGGCGAAAGAAAACGTTCCAAGCCAAACCACTACACACTGCCTACATAGTTGTCACCATATTAGCTAAAGTCACCTCATAGTCAGCATAGCTAATAGAACTAAGGAATTGGTAAACCCACTACAATCATGCAGTAATGTTACAGTGTACAGTCAGTAAACAGTTACAAATTAGTCAAACCAAAAGCTTACCTTGACTTGGTAGAGTTCCAGTGTTGTATTGGAAAGTCATAGCCAGCTAGTTAACATAGCATCCCTCAGTTTGAGCAGGGTGTTTCAGTTGGCTAAACTAGCTAAAGTTCACTGCATTTGTTAGCTAAGTAAGTGACACTTACTTCTCTCTTCCTTCTCTTTCATTTTGGAAAAATGTATTTTGTTCAAAACTGTTCAACTACTGTCTTTCTCTATCTTTGAGTCAATTACCCACCACAATTTATGCACTGCAGTGCTAGCTAGCTGTAGCTTCTGCTTTCACTACTAGATTCATTCTTTGATCCTTTGATTGCGTGGACAACATGTCAGTTCATGCTGCAAGAGTTCTGATAGGTTGGAGGACGTCTTCTGGAAGTTGCCATAGTAGCTGTGTAAGTCTATTGAGGGGGGTGAGAACCATGAGCCTCCTATGTTTTGTAATGAAGTCAATATACCCAGAAGAGGATGGAAGATAGCTGTCCTCCGGCTACACCATGGTGCTAACCTACAGAGTGTTGTTGGGGCTACTGTAGACCTTCTTTACAAAATAGTGTGTTTTAATCAATTATTTGGTGAAGTATAGCTTTATCTTAAAAGTAACTATTTTTTTATGCTTTACAATTTTATTTTTAAGAAATTCACTGAGGAGTATGGTCCTCCCCTTCCTCCTCTGAGGAGGCTCCATTGGTCTCGATTGACCGTGACCAGTATTGACAGACCCACCCGCCCACATTGTGAATTCTGATTGGAAAGAACGGACTGGCTGTTTGAGATGGTGACAGTGACTGTAAAAGGTTAAGATTTTAACTGACAAAAAATAATACTTGGACAGTGAAACTAATTCAAACATGAAATAAAGGACAGAAAAATAGAGGGATAGAAGAAGGAAAGGTCAATGAAGTGATGAAGGAGAATTCCGGTAGGCTACATATGAGGACTCTCTAAGTGTATCTACAAATAAATGTGATTTATACAAATTACCAGTTATTGTCATAAATGTGATTCATATACAAATTACCAGTTATTATGTTGGTTACACATAATTTCATTGAAATGACATGTATACAACGTTGATTCGTATGCCAAGTGGCCCTTATCACCCTTATCTTACCACTAGATGGCAGCACCGTAGCATGTCCATACATTCACAGACAGATGGATTAAATGCATGAAGAATCCGTTACTCCTCCATTTATCCTTCAAAAGTTTGAATCAACTTTTTACACATAGTTAAAATCACTGAACATTTTTGATTTTTCTATGGGGGTAAAAAAAAAAAAAAAAAACTGAGAGGCTGGCCCCTAGAGACATCTGCAGTAGAAGTTTTGCCTATGTCAGTGTTTCCCAAATTCAGTCCTCGGGACCCCAAGGGTTGCACGTTTTGGTTTTTGCCCTAGCACTACACAGTTGATTCAAATAATCAACTAATCATCAAGCTTTCATAATTTTACTCAGCTGTTTAGTGTTAGTGCAAAAACCGAAACGTGCACCTCTTGGAGGGGTCTCAGTGTCGTGTGCTACATTTTAAAATATCTATTTGTGAGAATCGGGTTGGCCGTAGCCTGAATGACAAAATAGGACGCATCTAACTGTTTATGGTTAGATACCAAACAAATCTCTCTCTCTCTCTCTCTCTGTCACACACACACACCTCATTGAAAGAAAGTTGACCAGAGGCAGTTAACCCATATCATTCCTATGGTAAGAGAAGAAACTTGAGAGGATTTCAAGCAGTGCACAGACTGTTTTAACTGTATCTATTTTTGGGTGTCAAGCACCTGCAAAAAAAACTAGAAACAAATAATTAGATGTCTAAAGTCTACTGTCTTCCAGATAGCCCTTAGATCTTTTATCTTTTTATTTCACCGACCGTGGAGAACCATAACTCCTCTAACACCTCCAGCTTGGACACCACCACCCCGGATTACGGCCATCTGATTTTGAGCCTGGGGCTGTGCTGTTCACTGGTCCTCCCTGGTAACATAGTTGTGCTGGTTGTCATTCTGCTCTGCTCGTCCTGACGCCCCAACTTTACCCTGTGCCTCATGCCGAACCTGGTGTCCTCCGACATCCTGTGGCCTGGCCACGGTGCCCGTGTGGATCTATACTGAGTGTATAAAAAACATTAGGATCACTTTTCTAAAATAGAGTTGCACCCCCTTTTCCATCACAATCACCTCAATTCGTCGGGGCATGGACTCTACAAGGTGTTCGAAAGCGTTCCACACGGATGCTGGCTCATGTTGACTCCAATGCTTCACGGAGTTGTGTCAAATCGGCTGTAATGGATCCCTAATCCGAATAGCTCGCTCCAACTCATCCCACAGAAACTCAACCTGATTGAGATCTGGTGACTGGGCAGGCCACTGCAGTAAGATGAATTCAGTGTCATGTTCATGGAGCCATTCCTGGACAATCCTAGCTTTGTGACATGGGGAATTATCCTGCTTAAAAAATACATTTGCAGATAGATACACTTCTGCCATGAAGGGATGCACCTGAATGGCAATGATGTTCAGATATCGTGAGGCATTAAAACATTGCTCCACTTTTATCAAGGGGCCCAATGTGTGCCATGAAAACACACCCCACACCATCACACCACCAGCAGCCTGTAATGTTGACAAGCGGCATGATGGATGCATGTATTCATGTGGTTTTATCCATATTCTAGTCCTCCCATCAGAGTGAAACAGCAGTTTTTCCACTTCTCCAGTGTTTTCATTCCTCAGCCCACTACTACTGCAGTTTCTTGTTTTGAGCTGAAAGAAGTGGATCTCTGTAATGTCGTCGGCTGCCATACTCCATTCGTGTCATGGTACGACGAGTTGTGCATTCTTTTATGGGTCTTTGGGCACCATTGTTGTACTGGACAGTCAGTTGACTAACTGTAGCCCGTCTGTTGCTCTGCACAATTCTTGTCAGCCTCCTTTATCCCCTTTCATCAATTACCATATTCGACCACTGGCCTGCCGTTGGATGGATGTCCTTTGGGTGGTGGACCATTCTTGATACACACAGGAAACTGTTTAGCGTGAAAAACCCAGTACTTGACACAATCAATCTGGTGCGCCTGTCACCAACTACTATACCCCGGTTTTAAAGGCACTTAAATCTTTTGTCTTGCCCATTCACCCTCTGAATGATACTAATATGCAATCCATGTCTCAATTGTCTCATTACTTAAAAATCCTTCTTTATCCTGTCTCCTCCCCTTCATCAACACTGATTGAAGTGGATTTAACAGGTGATAACGTATCATAGCACCTGGATTCACATGGTCAGTCTAAGTCACAGAAAGAGCAGGTTTCCTTAATGTTTTGTACACTCGGTATATACAGTGCCTTCGGAAAGTATTCAGACTCCTTGACTTTTTCCACATTTTGTTGTTACAGACTTATTCTAAAATGGATTTCATATAATATTTTTCTCAGCAATCTACACATAATTAAAATAGATTTAATATTTGAGCTTCTTCAAAGTAGCCACCCTTTGCATTGATGACAGCTTTGCACACTCTTGACATTCTCTCAACCAGCTTCATGAGGTAGTCACCTGGAATGCATTTCAATGAACAGGTGTGCCTTGTTAAAAGTTAATTTGTGGAATTTCTTTCCTTAATGTGTTTGAGCCAATCAGCTGTGTTGTGTCAAGGTAGTGGTGGTATACAGAAGATAGCCTTATTCGGTGAAAGACCATGTCCATATCATGGCAAAAACAGTTCAAATAAGCAAAGAGAAATGACAGTCCATCATTACTTTAAGACATGAAGGTCAGTCAATGAGGAACATTTCAAGAACTTTGAAAGTTTCTTCAAGTGCAGTCGCAAAAACCATCAAGCGGCATCATGAAACTGGCTCTCATGAGGACCGCCACAGGAAAGGAGGACCCAGAATTACCTCTGCTGCAAAGGATAAGATCATTACAAATTGCAGCCCAAATAAATGCTTCACAGAGTTAAAGTAACACACATCTCAACATCAACTGTTCAGAGGAGACAGCGTGAATCAGGCCTTCATGGTCGAATTGCTGTGAAGAAACCACTACTGAAGGACACCAATAAGAAGAAGAGACTTCCATGGGCCAAGAAACATGAGCAATGGGCATTAGACCGGTGGAAATCCTTCCTTTGGTCTGATGAGTCCAAATTTGAGATGTTTGGCTCCAACCGCCGTGTCTTTGTGAGACGCAGAGTAGGTGAACAGATGCTCTCCTCATGTGTGGTTCTCACCGTGAAGCATGGAGGAGGAGGTGTGATGGTGTGGGGGTGCTTTTCTGGTGACACTGTCTGTGATTTATTTAGAATTCAAGGCACACTTAAGCAGCATGGCTACCACAGCATTCTGCAACAATACATCATCCCATCTGGTTTGCGCTTAGTGGGACTATAATTTGTTTTTCAACAAGACAATGACCCAACACATCTCCAGGCTGTGTAAGGGCTATTTGACCAAGAAGGAGAGTGATGGAGTGCTGCATCAGATGACCTGGCCTCCACAATCACCCGACCTCAACCGAACTGTACAATCACCCGGCCTCAACACAACTGAAATGGTTTGGGATGAGTTGGATCGCAGAGTGAAAGAAAAGCAGCCAACAAGTGCTCAGCATATGTTGTAACTCCTTCAAGACTGTTGGAAAAGCATTCCTCATGAAGATGGTTGAGAGAATGCCAAGAGTGTGTAAAGCTGTCATCAAGGCAAAGGGTGGCTACTTTGAAGAATCTCAAATATAAAATATATTTTGATTTGTTTGATACTTTTTTGGTTATACATGAATTCATGTGTTATTTCATAGTTTTGATGTCTTCCTTATTATTCTACAATGTGAAAAATAGTCAAAGTAAAGAAAACCCCTTGAATGAGTAGGTGTGTCCAAACCTTTGACTGGTACTATATATAAATATGAACATAAAATAGGATTTCATTGATACCAGACAGGATGACATTGATTCTGCCTTAAATATGTATAGTAGTAATTTAAAATATTATTTGAATTACCATCATATTTTACTCAGACTATCGTCAAATTTAAATTAAATTAAAAAATATTGTAACAAAAAATTGTATCATTGAATTGGAAATCAAATTACAGGCATGGGAAAGCATATTTTTACAACAAATATTACATCCATAGAATGAAAGTATTAATGGATTTATCTCACAAAAAAATATATCACATACACATACACAGAAATCTTACAACAGTAAGTATTGTTTTTTTGGGAACTATACATAGTCATATAAATTGTACAATGAGCATATGATCCAATGAGTGGAATTATACATGTTTTCATTTGATATTCACACTATGCACATGTCTTCATTTAATTATTCCTGATGTATGTACAGTTGCAAGAAAACGTATGTGAACCCTTTGGAATTACCTGGATTTCTGCAGAAATCTGATCTTCATCCAAGTCACAACAATTGACAAACATAGTGTGCTTAAATTAATAACACACACATTATTTTAATTGTCTTGTCTGTATTGAATACATCATTTAAGCATTCACAGTGTAGGTTGGAATATGTATGTGAGCCCCTAGGCTAATGACTTCTCCTGAAGCTAATTGAAGTCAGGAGTCAGCTAACCTGGAGTCCGATCAATGAGACGAGATTGGAGATTGTCACGCCCTGAGCATAGTTTTCTTTGTATGTTTATATGTTTTGTTTGGTCAGGGTGTGATCTGAGTGGGCATTCTATGTTGTATGTCTAGTTTGTTTGTTTCTGTGTTTGGCCTGATATGGTTCTCAATCAGAGGTAGGTGTTAGTCATTGTCTCTGAATGGGAACCATATTTAGGTAGCCTGTTTTGTCATTGTGGGTGATTGACTATGTTATGTTGCTTGTTAGCACAGTTTCATTAGCGGCACGGTTGTCACGTTGTTGTTTTGTAGTGTTCAGTTTTTCCATTAAAATGGCGAACACTTACCACGCCGCATCTTGGTCCGGAAATCTGCCGTGACAGAGAAATTGGTTTGAGCTGCCTTGCCCTATAAAAAAACACTCACAAAATTTGAGTTTGCTATTCACAAGAATCATTGTCTGATGTGAACCATGCCTCGAACAAAAGAGATCTCAGAAGACCTACGTTTAAGAATTGTTGACTTGCATAAAGCTGGAAAGGGTTACAAAAGTATCTCTAAAAGCCTTGATGTCCATCAGTCCACAGTAAGACCAATTGTCTATAAATGGAGAAAGTTCAGCACTGTTGCTACTCTCCCTAGGAGTGGCCTTCCTGCAAAGATGACTGCAAGAGCACAGCGCAGAATGTTCAATGAGGTTAAGAAGAATCCTAGTGTCGGCTAAAGACTTGCAGAAATCTCTGGAACATGCTAACATCTCTGTTGACGAGTCTACGATACGGAAAACACTAAACAAGAATGGTGTTCATGGGAGGACACCACAAAAGAAGCCACTGCTGTGCAAAAAAAAAACATCTAAATTAGATATGTTAGTCGATAATGAAACCACTCAATAGAACAGTCATGACACAGCTGGACTGATGAGTTCCTATACATGTGGAAACAAAAAAGACAACATTCCAACATTCCAATTAAATGATGTCATTAACTATATAAAGTGAAAAGTATTGACTACATTGCACAATCTACATGATTAACATATAGTGGAAACAAAGCTTGGTCCTTTCAAAATACATTTGGTTTAGTATCTAACCATCAAACGAATGTTTGATACACAAATCATTGTCACCTGTTAGCCTATTCTTGCAGTCCAATACTTACTATTGGATGTTTTCAGTATGAGCATAATCAAACGTTGCAATAAAAATGTCCCTTGGTATAGTGCAGCTTGTGGATATGTTGGCGCATCGATGGTGTAGAGAATACAGCTAAGAATACAGCTAAGAATACAGCTAAGAATACAGCTAAGAATACAGCTAAGAATACAGCTAAGAATACAGCTAAGTTGCTGCATTATACATATTTTCATTTCCATTGAACTCACCTAGTAATGTAGACATTCGTGTCAGCTTTTGTTTGAGGATCTCTTCTGTCAAACGCTTCTTGCTGACAGCAGATACTTTTGAATCAGTTCTCTATCATGATTGCCTGACAACAGTCAATGTGCTGGCAAGCTGATTTTATCCACACTTACGCACTCTTACTGGTTTGTATGATATCTAATCATGAGTTTCCATCCTTTCATTTTCTCAAGAACTCATCCTGTTCCTTGTTCAAGTTTTTCCTTGGTCATTGAAGATATCAGCAGAGCTTTTGCCTTCATTTCCTGAAGTTTCTTTACCCTGTTGCTATTTTCTGTTTCTCTATGAATCAGACGATCAATGTATTCCTCTGCTGTCAATGGATTGGGCCTTAGTGCAATCTCCTCCAGCCTTGCCACACATTTGTATGAAGTCTCCAGCAGTTCGATTCCTTTGTCGTCTGCTTCTTTTATCTTAGACTGAATCTTCTCTTCCACATCCTCCGCTGTGATATTTCCACCTAGTCCCTGTCCATACTCAACTTTCATATTATTGTATGTTTTCTTCACTACTTTTGGAGTCATCTGGTATACCACCTTTTCTTTGACATGATCTTTCCAGGAACATTTTCCAGGGCAAATTTTACACTGGCGGTTTCTCATGGCTTCACAAAGAAATAACAGCTTCTGTGGGGCTAACGGACACCTTAGATGACAAGTAATTCCACAGTTGTTGCAATTAGTTGCCATCTTTTTAGATTCAACTCTTACAAATGTGATAGTGGTGACCACAAATTCAAAATCCCTTTGAGCATCTATCATTTCCTTGTTTTCTTTCAAGACATGTTGAATTTCTTTAAGTTCGATCTGTTTGTCAAGGGTTATCTTTAGCTGATCTTCTATCCCATCAATACAAGCCTCAAGATGTCTGCGTTCCGCTAGCACTTCTTGGGTCAGCTGCAAGCTTCTTGTTTCCAGCGTTGTTAGTAGGTTGATGAACTTTGTCATGCTTTTCTCTCCCATTGCCCAATGTCTTTTATTATTTGTTATTATATGTGGATCAGCTGATCTGTTTGTGGATGATGTCATGTTGAATTTCAGTTTCTCTTTTGAACATGGAATCCCTGCTTCCTTAATGGCTTTAAGAGCAGGGGGGATGCTTGCCTCCTCTTGCAAATGTGATGAGTGCCAGGATGTTGTTTTCAATGTCTTTTCCAAATATGGAAAGGATGGACTCAAAGATGTAGCGTTGGGTGAGGGTGAGACGAACCTCATCCTCTCTAACAACAAAACAGACGGCATCAATTTGGTGCACTCCATTTTTGGACTCAAACAATTCTTGAAGGTTTTTAGTAATGAGTTGATCTTGTTCAATCCCATTTGTGTCTCCAAATCCTGGAGTGTCGATGATTGTAACTGAAAAAGGAACACGGCCCCCTTCATGGCCAAAGATGTCATACACAGTGATGGCAGTAGTTTGAGATGCAGTTTGACTCTTTTTTTCATCTGGGATTAATTGGAATCTTTTATTGTCCTCGAAATTGACCCCAAGGATGTAGTTGGCAATATAATTGATGAGAGTTGATATTCCCACTCCAGTCGCTCCCATGAGTAACACTGTTTTGTTTGCCTTCAGATTATTTGTGCCTACTGTCCATCTTCTAACTGTTCCCTCCTCATTCAGGTCTACATTGATATCTTCCAATGGATGAATTTCAATCGCCTGGTGTCTAGTTAGCGAAGGGTCTACATTTGATCCAGTGCTACAGCTTGTGGCCCTGTAATGAGAGTATACATACAGGACTATCAATCAGGAGAAAAGTATTGTCACCATGGAAACTCATTCAACCATACCATGTGCCATCTTCATAAGGAATTTGGGTCATTCCATGTGGTAATTAAGCTAATATTCATGGGATATTAGATATTTTTCTGAAATGCAGTGCAAAAACATTTCATTTAGAAGAAAGATCTTTAATTAATATTCAGACTTCTTGTTCTGTATCTAAAATGATTATCGAGAAAAAGTGTATCAAAGTTTGTATAATCATTACAACACAAATCGTGAAGGCATATTTAAGCGTGTCTGTGTGTAAGTCATCATGTGCCTGACTTTACAATTTAAAAACGGTCTAGTTATGCTGCTGCTGCTACAAAACGACTGCCTCACCTCCAATGTCCGCTGTTTCAACTTCATGTAGTAGACACACGTTGTGATCTATGTCTACAGCAGTAGTAGTACTAGCATCTACAGTATGGATAGGTAGGCTACGTGTTAGGTTTTAAATTGAGTCTAGCTAGTTAACAAATATCACGCAAATACTGGGGAATACAGTTATAATAATATATAAATAATAGCTAATTAGCTAGCCATAGCTGGTAGTGGTAGCTCATTTAAATAAATAGAAAATATTTAACCAGGTAGGCCAGTTGAGAACAAGTTCTCAATTACGACTACACCTGGCCAAGATAAAGCAAAGCAGTTCGACAAATGCAACAACACAGAGTTACACATAAACAAACGTACAGTCAATAACACAATAGAACAAATCTATGTACAGTGTGTGCAAAGGTAGAAGAGTAGGGGGGTAAGGCAATAAATAGGCAATAGAGGCGAAATAATCACAATTTAGCATTAACACTTGAGATGTGCAGATGTTGATGTGCAGTAGAGAGACTGGGGTGCAAAAGATCAAGAGGGTAAGTAATAATATGGGGATGAGGTAGTTGGGTGTGCTATTTACAAATTGGCTGTGTACAGGTACATTGATCGGTAAGCTGCTCTGAAAGGTGATGCATAAAGTTAGAGAGGGTTAGTTAGTTCTAAGGCTTTTTGAGTACTCTGGAGCACTGGAGAGATGCCAATGAAGACTGAGATTCCACCGCAAGCACCGGCCCGTGTTAATTTTATACCTATCCTTTCCCCCCTCATCCTTCATTTATAATTTTTTCCCTGGTCTGGTCTAAGGGTTCCATCTATGTATTGGGGGATTCCAGCTTCAGTGATTTTTGCAATTCATCCCAGTCATTGGCAGCAGAGAACTGGAAGGAAAGGCGGCAAAGGTAAGTGTTGGCTTTGGGGATGACCAGTGAAATATACCTGCTGGAGCGCGTGCTACGGGTTGGTGTTGCTAAGGTGACCAGTGAGCTGAGACAAGGTGGGACTTTACCTAGCAAAGACTTATAGATGACCTGGCCAGTGGGTTTGGCGACGAATATGTAGTGATGGCCAGCCAATGAGAGCATACAGGTCGCAGTGGTGGGTAGTATATGGAGCTTTGGTGACTTAACGGATGGCACTGTGATAGAATACATCCAGTTTGCTGAGTAGAGTGTTGTGGGCTATTTTGTAAATGACATTGCCGAAGTCAAGGATTGGTAGGATAGTCAGTTTTACGAGGGTATGTTTGGCAGCATGAGTGAAGGAGGCTTTGTTGCGAAATAGGACGCTGATTCTAGATTTAATTTTGGATTGGAGATGCTTAATGTGAGTCTGGAAGGAGAGTTTACATTCTAACCAGACACCTAGGTATATGTAGTTGTTCACATATTCTAGGTCAGAACCGTCCAGAGTAGTGATGCTAGTCAGGCTAGTCAGGGTGCTGGCAGCAATCGGTTGAAGAGCATGCATTTAGTTTTACTAGCATTTAAAAGCAGTTGGAGGCCATGGAAGGAGTGTTGTATGGTGTTGAAGCTCGTCTGGAGGTTAGTTAACATAGTGTCCAAAAAAGGGCCAGAAGTATACAGAATGGTGTCGTCTGCGTAGAGGTGAATCAGAGAATCACCAGAAGCAAGAGAGACATCATTGATTTATACAGAGACGAATTGAACCCTGTGGCACCCCCATAGAGACTGCCAGAGGTCCGGACAACAGGCCCTCCGATTTGACACACTGAACTCTATCTGAGAAGTAGTTGGTGAACCAGACGAGGCAGTCATTTGAGAAACCAAGGCTGTTGAGTCTGCCGAAAATAATGTGGTGATTGACAGAGTCGAAAGCCTTGGCCAGCTCGATGAATATGGCTGCACAGTATTGTCTCTTATCGATGGCGTTTATGACATCGTTTAGGACCTTGAGCGTGGCTGAGGTGCACCCATGACCAGCTCTGAAACCAGATTGCAAAGCAGAGAAGTTACGGTGGGATTCGAAATGGCCGTTAATCTGTTTGTTAACTTGGCTTTTGAAGACCTTAGAAAGGCAGGGTAGGATAGATATAGGTCTGCCGCAGTTTGGGTCTAGAGTGTCTCCCCTTTGAAGATGGGGATGACAACGGCAGCTTTCCAATCTTTGAGAATCTCAGACGATACGAAAGAGAGGTTGAACAGGCTAGTAATAGGGGTTGCAACAATTTTTGCAGATAATTTTAGAAAAAGCGGGTCCAGATTGTCTAGCCCGCTGATTTTTAGGGGTCCAGATTTTGCAGTTCTTTCAGAACATCAGCTATCTGAATTTGGGTGAAGGAGAAGTGGGGGAGGCGTGGGCGAGTTGCTGTGTGGGGTGCAGGGCTGTTGACCTGGGTAGGAGTAAGCCAGGTGGAAAGCATGGCCAGCCGTAGAAAAATGCTAATTGAAATTCTCAATTATCGTGGATTTATTGATGGTGACAGTGTTTCCTAGCCTCAGTGCAGTGGGCAGCTGGGAGGAGGTGTTCTTATTCTCCATGGACTTTACAGTGTCCCATAACTTTTTTGAGTTTGTGCTACAGGAGCCAAATTTCTGTTTGAAAATGCTAGCCTTTGCTTTCCTAACTGCCTGTGTATATTTGTTCCTAACGTCCCTGAAAAGTTGCATATCACTGGGGCTATTCGATGCTAATTGCAGTACGCCACAGGATGTTTTTAGGCTGGTCAAGGGCAGTCAGGTCTGGAATGAACCAAGGGCTATATCTGTTCCTGTTTCTAAATTTTTTAAATGGGGCATGTTTTTTTTAAGATGGTGAGGAAGGCACTTTTAAAGAATAACCAGGCATCCTCTACTGACGGGATAAGGTCAATATCCTTCCAGGATACTCGGGCCAGGTCAATTAGAAAGGCTTGCTTGCTGAAATGTTTAAGGGAGTGTTTTACGGTGATGAGGGGTCGTTGTTTGACCGCAGACCCATTACGGATACAGGCAATGAGGCAGTGATCGCTGAGATCCTGGTTGAAGACAGCAGAGGTGTATTTGCAAGGGCAAGTTGGTTAGGATGATATCTCTGAGGGTGCCCATGTTTACGGATTTGGTGTTGTACCTGGTAGGTTCATTGATCATTTGTGTGAGATTGAGGGCATCGAGCTTAGATTGTAGGATGGCCGGGGTGTTAAGCATGTCCCAGTTTAGGTCACCTAGCAGCACGAGCTCTGAAGATAGATGGGGGGCAATCAATTCACATATGGTGTCCAGAGCACAGCTGGGGGCAGAGGGAGGTCTATAGCAAGCAGCAACGGTGAGAGACTTGTTTTTGGAAAGGTGGATTTTTAAAAGTAGAAGCTTGAATTGTTTGGAACTCTGCAGGCTATCTCTGCAGTAGATTGCAACTCCGCCCCCTTTGACAGTTCTATCTTGTCTGAAAACGTTATAGTTAGGGATGGAAAGTTCAGGATTCAGACATGGCTAGGACATCCGGGTTGGCAGAGTGTGCTAAAGCAGTGAATAAAACAAACTTAGGTAGGAGGCTTCTAATGTTAACATTCATGAAACCAAGGTTTTTTCGGCTACAGAAGTCAACAAATGAGAGCACCTGGGGAGTAGGAGTGGAGCTAGGCACTGCAGGGCCTGGATTAACCTTTACATCATCAGAGGAACAGAGGAGGAGTTGGATAAGGGTACGGCTAAAGGCTATAAGAACTGGTCGTCTAGTACGTTCAGAGCAGAGAGTAAAATGAGCAGATTTCTGGGCGCGATAGAATAGATTCAAGGCATAATGTACAGACAAAGGTATGGTAGGATGTGAATACAGTGGATGTAAACCTAGGCATTTATTGATGATGAGAGATGGTCATTAGTATTTAATTAACCCAGCTCGATGTAGGTTTAGGATACTACATGATACTCAAATTTTCCCTATACCCATCGTGAGGTTACTACGACCAAGCCTTCAAATTAAAGTTTATAATGAAGGTGCACATGTCGAGAGACAAATCAGAGTAATTAAAGTGACAGACAGTGACACATTCAATACCGCATTGACACTCTTGCTTGCATCTAGCTGATCTGGGATATAATTATTAGTCCAAACGGAGTTTCTATTTGACAAATTCATGTAGGTCCATCTGCGTTTCGTTCCTTTTAAGAAGCGTTTTGCAACAATCATCAGAATGAATACACCCCTGATAACCCCCACACACAGTTCACTTTCAAACAGCAGCAGCCTTACAGCATCATCACTTTGCTTGTTGTATAATTCCTTCTCGTATCTGCGCACTCTCTTCCTCCCACCTTTTCCATTCGCTTGTGGAGTTCAGTGCACTACAAAACAGCTGTCTGTGACAAGTCCAAAAAGACCTCTCCATGCCAAACCTTTATACCATAACTGCAACACAGACTGCATCATTGTAATCATATTAGCTATTGTCATAGTTAACTAAACTACTTAGTAAACCCACAATCCAATCCATGTGTACAATCACACAGTACAGCAAGCAGTTTAGCAGTTACACCGGCGGGCCCCGGTGGTGATACATTTATAAAACCTAAAGCTTACCTTGACTTGGAAGAGTTGCAGTGTTGGATAGCCTTAGCCATCTAGCTAACATAAATAGCATCCCTCTCTATTTAAGTCAGGTTGTTAAGTAGGCCAAATTAGCTGCATTAGCTAGCTAAGTAACTGAAAGGTAAACTACAACTACAAGTACAACCAAATATAGCTATCTTTCTCTCGCTTGCTCACTCGCTCTCTCTCTCTGTCTCTGCTTCTCCTTAATTTTGAAGAGATTTATTTAAAAACTGTTAAACTATTGTCTTTCTCTCTCTTTGAGTCAACTACTCACCACACTTTATGCACTGCAGTGCTAGCTAGCTGTAGCTTATAATGTCAATACTATATTCATTCTCTGATTCTTTGATTAGATGGTCATAGTGTCAATTCATGCTGCAGGAGCTCTGATTGGTTGGAGGACGTCCTCCGGAAGAAGGAGGCGAGAACCATGAGCCTCCTAGGTTTTATATTGAAGTCTATGTACCCAGAGGAGGACAGAAAATAGCCGTCCTTCGGCTACACCATGGTGCTGTTGAGGCTACTGTAGACCATTGCAAAACAGCATGTTTTAATCAGTTATTTGGTGATATTTAGTCGAGTTTTATCTAAAAATGAAAACTTTCTAAATGTTGACTCGTTGACAAAGCCAAGTTTCATTAGAACATTGTGTGAAGTATTTGTTATGACATAGGCCTACACTTCTCAGTATAAACTTTTGTGATCCGACTTGCAATAAAAGGCCATTTGAGATCATGAGAATGTAGATGAGGTGAAAATATCATACTGTCGATTTATAGGTGTCTCAAAAAGCACAAGTAAAACCCAAGCTGATCTTCTGCTCTTAGATTTTTTTAAGGACCCAATCTGGAACATATTCAAAGGTCCATTTCTATTGGAGAAACATGGGACGATTCAGTACCATAGTTTATATGTGAACAAGAGTTTGGAGCAGTCTGACTGTGAGTCGAATGCCTTTGTATCCGATTCCCCTGGAGAATTTTGAATCCTCCATCAGCTGACCTGCTATTATGCTACATTTGCCTGTGCCACAGGTGAACGCCGGTCTCCGGCTCAGGGACAATATGTGGACTAGAGTTGTGGTGTTAACGACTCAGCTGCACTGTATCTGTTTCCTAACACAAACACACTTAAAATAAACAGTGTAAACAAGTGCTGCATTCTCACTGAGTCCAATTGGTTGTGGCTCTACAAACTCATGAAAAATCTATGTTAAAACACATTTTAAATAACCTCTATATACAAGGTTAAAGATTGACAGAATGGACCTATGCTAGAGAGGTAGCTCAAAGGCGAGGCAACATTAAGTGGCCCGCTTCATAACTCTGTCTGGCCTTGCTTTGCTCAAATCAAGAAAGCTGCATATGCAACCACATGAAGGCATTAGAGTGTGTGCATGAATGCATGTGCGCATTTGTGTAAAAGATGAGACATTTGCATAGCTGTCCTGCCTGACTGCTCCACATACATTTAAAACCCCAGTGTTGATCAGTGACTGTTCACTCCTTTCAGATCCACTGACACGCAGCACAATGATGATGTCACTGATTCTAATGCTGGGAACACTGGGACTCCTTGTTCAGGGTGAGAGACACCTTGACCAACTTTTATTCATGTTTGGTTTAGCTTCATATTTAATCATTTGGTTTTGACTGATATGTTTCATGATAGGCTTCGGAAGATTAGCAATGTCTATTTCTTGTGATAACCTTACTAATCAGCTTTCTTCACTTTTATTTTATTTTTCAGAATCAGCAGCAGATATAATTTTGACTCAGTCTCCTAAATCTCAGTCTGTTAGTCCAGGAGAGGTTGTCACTATCAGCTGTACAGCCAGTTCAGGTACTAGTAATTATCTCCACTGGTACCTGCAGAAACCTGGAGAAGCTCCTAAACTCCTGGTTTATGATGCTACAACCCGTCATTCTGGGATTCCAGGTCGTTTCAGTGGGAGTGGATCTGGTAGTCCTTATACTCATTACACTCTGACCATCAGTGGAGTCCAGGCTGAAGATGCAGGAGATTACTACTGTCAGCAGGGTTTGAGCACTCCGTTCACACAGTGTTAGAGCGTCGTACAAAAACCTCCTTCAGCTAAAGAGGAACTGCTCTGACTCAACAGCTGCAGAGCTACTAAAACTTTAGAGAACTTTATCAAAATATGACACATTATCAATCATACTATATAACTTGTAACTTGTATAACGTACTATATAACAAGATATTATGCAAAGAAATGGAAACCATTGCAATCACGCTAAGTGTCCGTTTATTTTCATAGATTCAATAATTGTATAATTTGGTCAATTAATATGAATACTGCACATCTCATGAATTTAATTTTTTTTTATTTTAAATTATAAAATGTAAATGAATAGAAGTGTTGCATTTAATACATAGACATCTATTTGACCCCAACCCAGATAGGTCCTACACATTGAATCAATATTTGAATTTGAAAACAAAACAAGTAAGGCTTTTATGTTTTTGTATTCACAACTAAAGTCAGTTATGAGATACATTTATCTCCTAATGTTAACACACGTCCTAACTGTGAGTCATAAAGTGTTTTTTTGTCTCTTTCTGTGTGTTTCTATCTCCTATTGGAGGTTGTGTTCATGGCTGGGGCTCCTCTGATCTCTGGTCAGTATGAGTAAGGGAGACTTCCAGTAGAATCCTGCTGGATTGCAACTCTAGTTTGGAACACTCTTCTCTCTGGAGCTTCATTCACAAACACACTGGGACCCGGAGGATACTGAGTTGTAGAGGATGCTTCTCTTTTGAAGACGATGTTGAACAAAGTGTTAGAAGTAAAGATTGGGATACATTTTCTGTTATGTTCAGGACATCAGGTACTGATTTACCGCTGTTCATGACTGATCTCTGAAAGTTGAACCTGTCTGACCCAACTCAACTATTCATCACACTGTCCCAACCCAACTTCTACACCCCTTCAACCCTGAAAGAGTGAAGGAAGTCATATTGATTCCAATTTAAGAAGCACCCCTTTCATATGATTAAACAGTACATACATAAATGCACATAGCTAACCATACAGTATTAAACCCATCAAAATAACCTTTGAGTAAAGTTCCCCATTTCAGCATTATACAAAGTCTGCTTCGACAGCCCATGTTCAGTTCTCTAGTCAAATATACAGCTGCCCCAGTCCCAGAGGAGTTGACTTCAGGGGATTGTGGTGGAGTGGAAACTCAAATTTGCATGGCCAAAGTGACTGCCACACTCCCAGAATAAAGCAGTACCATGGCCTGATGTTCACCTGTCCCCAGAGAGTAATCAGTGAATTCTTCAGTGTAGGTATCAACCATGGCTTCTGTATTTGTAAAATCATGAAGACTAGTGAGTTTAAAGCACATGGCTTCAGTTTTGGTATAATCATGACCATTGAGTGTAGAGCACATAGCTTTACTATCGCTGCAGATATCATTTTGAGGGGTACCAAATTTGGCCCAATAAGCCATGCATTCTTTGAGAGAGGTTCATAGACTGAAATGTATTAGTCAAATAATTTACTATTGGTCATGAATATCTCCATGTGTAATGGTAAAACTCATTTGATAAGGATATCCAGGCAACAATATTAAGGATGGACAAAGTATTTATTATCTCAACATGTCAGAACCAACAGTATTACAGAAAAGCTAATAATTTTTTTTGTATTTTTGTCCATTAAGATAAAATCAAACTGATCAGAAATACAGTGTAGACATTGTTAATGTTGTAAATGACTATTGTAGCTAGAAACTGGATATTTTTTAATGGAATATCTACATGGGCGTACAGAGGCCCATTATCAGCAACCATCACTCCTGTGTTCCAATGGCACGTTGTGTTAGCTAATCCAAGTTTATAATGTTAATAAATCATTAGAAAACCCTTTTGCAATTATGTTAGGACAGCTGAAAACTGTTGACCTGATTAAAGAAGCAATAAAACTGGCCTTCTTTAGACTAGTTGAGTATCTGGAGTATCAGCTTCCAGTCTGAGGGGATGCCATTGTTGGCCAGGCACATGAAAGTGGCCTTCCCCTGCTGCAGCTCCACGCTGGAGGGGGGCAGGACTGTCAGGGTTGGACCAACGTCACCTAGGAGACAGATAGTTAGGGAGAGGGGAGCTAACGATCAAATCACCAGATTGATACGACAATATTGCTGCAGCAGTTTCAAATCTTAGCTGTAAATTAAGGTTTTTCCATTCGTAGGCTTCTGTTCTTTAAACTGACAGTTCATTTATAATTCCTTATGTCACTCTTTCACTTCCCTTTGAGTAGCTACTGAAGCATATTATAACTACATGAGATGACTGAAAATACAATCAACTATCTTCAAAATTTTATTATTTACAATGTGAAATATTTCAGCATACTTCTCACTTATTGTAATGCTGCAGAGTAATAAAATGCTAAATAAACTAAAGTTTTAAAAAAATGAACGCAATAAAATAACAATAAACGGGCTACAGTGCATTCGGAAAATATTCAGACCCATTGACTTTTTCCACATTTTGTTACTTTACAGCCTTATTCTAAAATGGATTAAATTATTTTGTTTCTTCATCTATCTACACACAATACCCCATAAAGAGAAAGCAAAAACAGATTTTTAGAAATGTAAATATGACATTTACATAAGTACTCAAACCCTTTACTCAGTACTTTGTTGACGCACCATTGGCAGCGATTACAACCTTGAGTCTTCTTGGGTATGACGCTACAAGCTTGGCACACATTTATTTGGGGAGTTTCTCCCACTCTTCTCTGCAGATCCTCTCAGGCTATGTCAGGTTGGATGGGGAGGGTTACTGCACAGCTATTTTCAGGTCTCTCCAGAGATGTTCTGTCGGGTTAAAGTCTGGGATCTGGCTGGGCCACCCAAGGACATTCAGAGACTTGTCCCGAAGCCACTCCTATGTTGTTTTGGCTGTGTGCTTAAGGTTGTTTACTGTCGGAAGATAAACCTTCACCCCAGTCTGAGGTCCTGAGTGCTCTGGAACAGATTTGCATCAAGGATCTCACTGTACTTTGCTCCAGTTATCTTTCCCTCGATCCTGACTAGTGTCCAAGTCCCTGCCGCTGAAAGACATCCCCGCAGCATGGTGCTGCCACTACCGTGCTTCACCGTAGAGATGGTGCAAGGTTTCCTCCAGACGTGACGCTTGGCATTCAGGCCAAAGAGTTAGATCTTGGTTTTATCAGACCAGAGAATCTTGTTTCTCATAGACTGAGAGTCCTTTAAGTGCATTTTGGCAAACCCCAAGCAGGCTGTCATGTGCCTTTTACTGAGGAGTGGGTTCCGTCTGGCCACTCTACCATAATGGCCTGATTGGTGGAGTGCCACAAAGATGATTGTCCTTCTGGAAGGTTCTCCCATCTCCACAGAGGAATTCTGGAGGTCTGTCAGAGTGACCATTGGTTTCTTGGTCACCCTGACCAAGGCCCTTCTCCCACGATTACTCAGTATTGTTATTGTGAAGTGGACAAGTCTAGGAGTAGCAACAGCTCATCCGGGAAGTGTTAGGCCACACAAGCTCACAGAACGGAACCGCCGAGTGCTGAAGCGCGTAAAAAATCGTCTTTTCCTCGGTTGCAACACCGACTACCGAATTCTAAACTGCCTCAGGAAGCAATGCCAGCAAAATAACTGTTTGTTGGGAGATTCAAGAAATGGGTTTCCTTGGCTGAGCAGCCACACACAAGCATAAGATCACCTTGCGCAATTCCAAGCGTTCTCTGGAGTGATGACTCACACTTCACCATCTGGCAGTCTACGAATCTACAGCATACAATGACATCTAGACGATTCTGTGATTCCAACTTTGTGGCAAAACGTTGGGGAACGCCCTTTCCTGTTTCAGCATGACAATGCCCTTGTGCACAAAGTGAGGTCCATACAGAAATGGTTTGTTGAGATTGGTGTGGAAGAACTTGACTGGCCTGCACAGAGCCCTGACCTCAACCCCATCGAACACTTTTGGGATGAATTGGAAGGAATGGTCTGTTCCATATCTTCAATCAAATTAAACATGTACAACTGTGACATTACAATGTTTAATGCTATTTTTCATCAGTTGTTTTATATGAAATGTAATTTCCACCACACTCTGTCATTGCCACAATGCTAATTCATCACCATCACAGTACATATTTTTGAGGCAAAGGTGTATTAAAATACAATTGATATTGACTATTTTTCCCATATGTGGACCGTATATGCGTGTTCTTAAGATAACTCCTAAAATAATCTAAAATAATACAATTTTAATGTGGTAAATTCAGGTTTCTAAGTATCATTAAGGCACATATGGACATTTGACATGACAATGATGAATACATTTAATTAAGAGAACTTCCAAATAGTAAAGTCATACATGAAAAAAATCTAATTTGTGTGAAATGTTATACAAAATACCTTAGGCACAATTTCTGTAAATTCCCTTTCAGCTAAAATAGAAAATGTTATGACGTGGTGGTAATGACATTTCCCCTCTGGTATTTGGGGAAACTGATTAAAAGCTTTATATTCTTTAATAGTATGGTCTTAGCCACTAGTAGATCTTGTTTCCAGACAGAGTGACGAACATTTTCAGAAAGATAAAAAGCAGTTTCAATATGTTTAATTTTCAAAAACATTTAACATCCAAACGTGCCCGTATTCGTAAAATCAACCGGCTATGAAACGAAACAGCAGAAATACTTTGAAAAAGAGCTACTGCAGTATTTTTCTGACCCTAACATAAGGCGTGTCATGCCAAATAGTGTCCCCTTGCCAAATAGTGTCCCCCTCTACGTCACAATGGGATTCGATGAGTTCTGGCTTCTGCTGCTAGGGCTGTTGCTTGAACTTGAAACATTCTGACCGGATTACGTAATGAATCAAAGCGTCCGTTGCTATGCTGGTTGCCTGGTTACCTCGTAGCGGTCGCGAAGGAAGGAGGACGCCGACAGTTCTAGTTCTATTTCACCTCAGAAGCACTCGCTTAGTCCGCGCAAAAATTATTACCTCCGAATTGCTCTCCAAGGACGGTGTTTTTGACGGTGACAACCTGCTGACTACCTGCTGCTTCAGTGGACCGAAGAGACTGGAAAGAGAACACTATTTCTTTACCATATATTTGTTTTTATATAAATAAGTACATATTGTTTAATAGGAATAAAGCTGTTTTTTAAGGTGTTTTATATAGATTTTATAGTGACATTGCTAGCTACTTATTTACCTCAGCCAGACAGTTTTATTTAGCTAAAGTCGTTATCTAAATTAGCTATCTAGCTGTTATTGTAGCTGCTTTCTGTTTTGTCTAGCTAGCTAACTTTTTTTTCTTTTTCTAGCTAGCTAACTGTTATTGTAGCTGCTTTCGGTTTGTATGTAGCTTGTACTTTAATGGCATCCTCGAAAATATTGTATCTTTCCAACCAGACACGCATCATTCGTAGGGGGGGCAGAGAAATTCACAATTCAGTGTAACGTTAAGCAGTTAATTTCTGTTACTGTTAGATAACTGGAAGTATTTATGAACAACCATTTAACAACAATTTATTTTTCATCTAGCTAACGTTAGTTGGTCATCTACATGTTGCTAGCTATACATTTAGTTATATGTCAGTCAGATTTAGGTATCTAGCTATAAGTTAACCCTGATCAATCAAATGGATAAGTGTAAACAATTATGGTAACTCCAACTGCCCTTAACTAAATGTAGGTGTCTTTGTTTGACAGAGCGAGACCCATACAGAAAGAGGGAGAGGAAGAAAGTGAGAAAGAAAGTGACAGAGGGAGAGAGAGAGGTGGGAAGAGAGTGAAAAACAGAGAGAGAAATGAAGAGCGAGAGAAACAGAAAGAGAAAGACATCAGTGCAAACTTACTTAGACTTAGTATTTCAACAACTCTTCTCTTCCAATTTGTTAGGCAATCACATGTACCTACCGGGGAAGGATGGCCAGCCACACAGGAGAGTGATTTTCACCAAGGAGGAAATGGAGGCCGTGTTGACAGAGATGCATGCTGGACATTTCGGAGTGAATCGCATGATTGCCAAAATCAACGGTCAACCACTGAAATCCCTGACGCCTTACACTTCGGTGAAGCCCGTGAGACAAAGTATGATAAGCCTTGGTTGACATTTGAGAAAGCAATAAATGGTTGTTATGCTGAGCTCATGAAAAAAGACAAGCCAGTGTATGAATCAAATGGATTTGCGTATGAATGGAGTGGAAATTAACTGATTTTGTGATCTGCTATGTAAGCAACTTTAATGTGTCAAGCAGATTACACGTTTTCATTGCCATTTCCGAAACGTAGCAACGTGTTTAAGACATGGATTTCATGTTGTAATGTTAACAAGGTACCAAAATGTGGTTCGAATTAATGTTTTCATTTTATTAGCTAAACAAAACTTGTTTAAACAGTGAATAAATCAGCCTTGATTGCATAGCGATGATGAAAAGAACGTAATTTAGGCTGTAATGATCTCCAAAATTTGAATCATTAGGTAATCACACCTTTGATATAGCAACGGACGCTAATAGTTTGTCAAATCCCATCGTGACGTAGAGGGGGACCCTATTTGGCTGGGGGACATTATTTGGCATGACAGGCCCAACAAATTATCCACCAGCCAATGTGACTGGTGAAATACACATTCTTGCGTTACTCTACCCACATTTGGCAGGTGGCTGGTGTTCATTTTATGCCCTACATAGGACACTGAGAAGATAGTTTCAAGCTATATATACACTGAACAAAAACATTAACGCAACATGCAACAATTTCAAAGATTTTACTGAGTTACAGTTCATATAAGGAAATCAGTCAATTGAAATAAATAAATTAGACCCTAATCTAGGGATACAGATATGCATCTGCTGGTCACAGATACCTTTAAAAAAAGTAGGGGAGTGGATCAGAAAACCAGTCCGTATGTGGTAAAAAATAAAATTTGCCTCATCCAGCATGACACATCTCCTTCACATAGAGTTGATCAGGCTGTTGATTGTGGCCTGTTGAATGTTGTCCCACTCCTCTTCAATGACTGTACAAAGTTGCTGGATATTGGTGGGAACACACTGTCATACACGTCAATCCAGAGCATCCCAAACATGCTCAATAGGTGACCTGTTTGGTGAATGAGTATGCAGGCCATGGAAGAACTGGAAAATGTTCAGCTTCCAGAAAATGTGTATAGATCCTTGCGTCATGGGGTCGTGCATTATCATGCTGAAACATGAGGTGATGTTGTCAGATGACTGGCAAGACAATGGGCCTCAGGATTTCATCACGATATCTCTGTGCATTCAAATGCCCATTGATAAAATGCAATTGTGTTCGTTGTCCGTAGCTTATGCCTTCCCACACCATAAACCCACTGCCACCATGGGGCACTCTGTTCACAAAGTTGACAGCAACAAACCGCTCGCCCACATGACACCATACACATGGTCTGCAGTTGTGAGGCTGGTTGGAAGTACTGCCAAATTCTCTGAAACTACATTGGATGCGGCTTATGGTAGAGACAGGAACATTTAATTATCTGGTAGACATTCCTGCAGTCAGAATGCCAATTGCACGGTCCCCCAAACTTGAGACATTTGGTTGTGTGACAAAACTGCACATTTTAGAGTGGCCTTTTATTTCCCCCAGCAAACGCTGCACCTGTGTAATGATCATTCTGTTTAATCAGCTTATTTATATGCCACACCTGTCAGGTGGATAGATTCTCTTGGTAAAGTAGAAATGCTCATTAACTAGGATGTAAACAAATTTGTGCACAACGTTTGAGAGAAATAAGCTTTTTGTGCTTATGGACAATTTCTGTAATCCTTTAATTCAGCTCATTAAACATGGGACCAGGACTTTGTGTGTTGCGTTTATATTTTTGTTCAGTATACAGTATATGGGCAAAACGTCTACTGCAGATTGTGGATGTGTCTAGGGGCCAGCCTCTACGTTTTGTATATTTTACCACCATTATGAATTCATAATTTTTCTTTTGACTTTAACAGTGTGTAAAAAGTTGATCTGAACTTTTGACAGATAAATGGATGAGTAATGAATTCTTCATGCATTTCATCCGCCTTTGTCCGTGAATGTATGGACATGTTTCAATGCTGCCATCTAGTGGTAAGGTAAGGGTGATAAGGGTAGAAGAACATTTCAAACATGCCACTTGTCACTCACTGGTTGAATCAACGTTGTTTCCACGTCATTTCAATGACATTATGTTGAACCAATGTGGAACAGACATTGAATTGACATCTGTGCCCAGTATACAATATGGATGGGTGGGTCTGTCGTTCTAGGCTAACAATGCAGAAGACAGAAAAGAGAACATTTGCGCGTTCGAGCGGATCACTTTTGTGATCTCGGTTGACCATCCAAAGTCTGTTGTATTATGGGGATAAAATAAATCTGATTTCCTCCTACATGACAACTGCGTAAACTTTACAAAAACCATGTGATCAAAGGTCATGAAGTTTTGACTGTAGTTGACTGCAAGTTTCTGCAGTTTCTCCTCACCAGTTGCAAATTGCAGCCATCGCCTGCGTTGTGGGAGGCTCTATTGTCAACCAATCATTAGGGTGTTGTTGTTTGACCCATATGAACGTGACCAAAGACATGACTGAAACAGCATTTCCACAATTCATGTGATATTTGAGTCTCTCACACCAATTGATTGTACATTTTCAGGTTGTGACTGTGTGATATGTGGGTTAGAGACATTATGTTTATTTTGACATTATGAAGAAAAACTTTTGCAGATGCACCTCTCCCCAACTTCACTCCTTGGGCTTGTTCGACATTTAGGCGACTGCCAACTGACTGATCTACAAATCACCTTCCATCATAAATAATGTCTCATTATTATTTGTAGGTCAGTCAGTCACCATTTACCCATGATACATTACGGTTTTGATCCTCTCGAACAATCCCCTTGACTTTTGTTTACAGTTGGTTGCTTTCGCCTTACCGCTCAATATTAGGAAATTGTCCTTCATGTTTTGTGCACTCAGTGTATAGTGTCATAACCCAAGAATTAAAGCAATTCTAATGTCCAGCAACCTTGCCAGCAGGCATGCCAGCTAATATAGTAAGATTAGCTGCTCTAACTTCATTGATACTGCCTGAACTGGCTTGGTAGCTAATCATGAGGTTGGGAAATTAGGAACCCATGAAGCTGGCTAGCTGAAGCTAACTTAATAAAATTGATAGGTGGCTAGTATTACCAAGAAACAATACAACATTTTAGTTGTATTTATTAATCCATGAAGGCTACATAGCTTGATCAAATTCATTTACAAACATATATCCTGCGAGTCCTGCCCATCACAGGAGAGCTAAAATCGAATAAAATTATGATGATACTGTTTTCACGCCGTAGAGAATCTAGGGTCCTGCCTAGCATATGTGTGCTCCGTGGTGCAGGAACAACTTACTAGGGACAGTGGTGGGGGGGAGGGACTATTTGGCTGTTGCAGTCAGAGTGCCTCCTCCACAATACCGCTGACAGATCTTTTTTATAAATAACTATGTAAGAATTTGGGCTTGTGACATTTTCCACATTTTGTTGTGTAACAAGGTGGGACTCAGATGGATTTAATTGTCCATTTTTGTCAACAATCTAAGTGAAAAATGGATTTAATTGTCATTTTAAGTCAAATCTGTAATTATATGTAGGCCACTCGGGAACATTCAATGTTGTCTTGGTAAGCAACTCCAGTGTATATTTGGCCTTGTGTTTTAGGTTATTGTCCTGCTGAAAGGGGAATTTGTCTCCCAGTGTCTATTGGAAAGCAGGCTGAACCAGGTTTTCCTCTAGGATTTTGCTTGTGCTTAGCTCCATTCCATTTAATTTATCCCCACAAAAACTCCCTAGTCCTTACTGATGACAAGCATACCCATAACATGATGCAGCCACCACCATGCTTGAAATTAAGAAGTGTGGTACTCAGTGATGTGTTTTGTTGGATTTTCCCCAAACATAACGCTTTGTATTCAGGACATAAAATTAGAGAGGAGCTAGTCATTCAAAAAACATTTGAAACACTATTATAACTTGTCACGTGACTTGTTAACCACATTTTTACTGCCAAACTTATTTAGGCTTGTCATAACAAAGGGGTTGAATACTTATTGACTCACGCCATTTCAGCTTTTCATTTATAAATCATTTGTAAAAATTAAAATAAAAAAAAACATTTTGGGGTATTCATTATGGGGTATTTTGTGAGGTTCCACAAAATCTCAATGTATTCAACTGTTAAACAACAAAATGTGGAAAAAGTCAAAGGGTGTGAATACATTCTGGAGGCACTGTGTATCAACATAGTCCAAAGCAGTTTTCAAAATGTAGATAGTTCAATGGGGAACGTGAATGTGTCCAGTCTACTGAAGTTCCAGAGTGTACCAGTAGGGGGAATCAATTCCATGTCTCTGTTACCATTCCCCTCTGTGTCTGTCTAGAGGTTTTTGTACAGCCAGTCAATCAGAATCTATCACTGTGGTGGACTTTCGGTGGAGGGACCAAACTGAGTGTTGGCAGTAAGTATTCAAATCTAGCAAAAGCAGTGTCTCTATAGTGTCAGAGGTTTTTGTACGGCCGCTGAATGAGATTGTATCACTGTGGTACACTTTTGGTGGAGGCACTAGACTGGATGTTGGAAGTAAGTTTACCTACCTCTAATGAAGAAAATGTTCTGACCTTGCATATAGATGCACTGATGATCTTGTGAGAAAGATTAAAATTGAAAGAAATGCTATGCATGGTTATGTTTGAAGTAAAATAGTTATTCTCTTCATACGAGTCACCAAATAACTTTAGGTTAGACCTCAAATATTAAGCTATTGTTTTTGGTTAAGTAACCCTTTCTCGTAAATAATATAACTATTCATTTTATTTGAATGTGTCTTTTAAATGTATATGATTGTTGTAAGATGGTTATACTCTACTTAAATGAAGACTCCTTCAGCATTCAGCTGCAAGGTATTGCTTAGCGTTTAAATCTTAAATGTTTTAGTGTGTCTTTTAAATTAAATGTATGTCATTGTTAGATGGTTGCAGTCAAGTAGGCATATTTTAAACTAATTTTAAATACATTCATAATTTAAGAATTGTTCTTTAAAATAATAATTAATATTGAAATGCGGTTTGATTCTTAAGAGTTTAATCCATTACAATGAGGGAGAAGTATACTGAAATATTCCACATTTTAAATCGTTACATTTTGAAGATAGTTGAATGTATTTTCAGTCATCTCACGTAGTTATAATATGCTTCAGTAGCTACTCAAAGGGAAGTGAAATAGTGACAGAAAGACTGATAAACTAACTGTCTGTTTGAGGATCAGAAACCTACTGATGGAAAAAAAAATGTAATTTACAGCTAAGATGTTAAACTGCTGCATCAATATTGTCGTATTAATCTAGTGATTGATTGATAGTTCCCCTCTCCCTAACTTCCCACCTGTCTCCTAGGTGACGTTCGTCCCACCCTGACAGTCCTGCCCCCCTCCAGTGTGGAGCTGCAGCAGGGGAAGGCCACTCTCATGTGCCTGGCCAACAAGGGCTTCCCCTCAGACTGGAAGCTGAGCTGGAAGGTGGACGGCAGCAGCAGTGACACGTGGGAGGTGACCGGGAGCCCCGGGGTCCTGGAGAAGGACGGCCACTACAGCTGGAGCAGCACCCTGACCCTCCCTGTCGACCAGTGGAAGAAGGTGGGCTCTGTGACCTGTGAGGCCACCCAGGGCTCCCAGTCTCCGCTCTCTGAGACACTGAGGAGAGACCAGTGTTCTGATTAATGAGCTCCCCCCTCTGACTACACTTTTTTTACTCTGTTCTGCACTCAGCATCTCTCCTTCTTACTGATCCAGCACTACTACCACACTGGTCTGGTTCTGGGCTGG
The DNA here is from genome assembly GCF_045791955.1 of Oncorhynchus clarkii lewisi. Taxonomy (NCBI): domain Eukaryota; kingdom Metazoa; phylum Chordata; class Actinopteri; order Salmoniformes; family Salmonidae; genus Oncorhynchus; species Oncorhynchus clarkii. The sequence goes on along the minus strand of NW_027258204.1, from coordinate 8,568 downwards.
GCCTTACTCCAGAATATCTGTCTGATTCTGATGTCAAAGTTCTGCTTGGCTTTCTTACATTTGTTATAATCTTTATTCCTGTAATACTGTTGGTTCTGACATGCTGAGATAATAAATACTTTTCCCATCCTTAATATTGTTGCCTGGATATCCTTATAATGGTTTTACCATTATATATGGATACATTTATGTATAATGTATATTATGTATAAAGAAAATCCTTATACATTTCAGTCAATGAACCTCTCTCATAGGGTGCATGGCAATAGGGCCAATTGTGTTACCTGTCAAAGTGATACCTGCAGTGATACTGAAGTCATGTGCTCTAAACTCACTGGTCTTAATTATAATATAAATACTGAAGCCATGGGCTTTAAACTCACTGGTCTTCATGGTGATACTAATACTGAAGCCATCATTGATACTAATACTGAAAAAATCACTGAAACTCTCTGGGGACACGTGAACATCTGGCCTTGTTCACGGTACTGCTCTATTCTGGGAGTGTGGAAATCACTCTGGTCATGCAAATCTGAGTTCCACTCCACCACAGCTCACAATGTCCTGAAGACAAATCCTCTGGGACTGGGGCAGCTGTGAACATGGGTGGGGGAAGCAGACTTTACATTGGACTTTGCATAACGTTCAAATGGGGAATTCTACTCAAGGGGATTTTTATGGGTTTTATACTGTGTGGTTAACTGTGTACTACTATGCACTGTTAAGTCGAATGAAAAGGGGGCTTCTTAAATTGGAATCAATATGACTTACTTCACTCTTTCAGGGTTGAAGGGGTATAGAAGTTGAATATGGACTGTGAGATGAGTAGTTGAATTTGTTCAGACAGGTTAAACCTTCAGAGATCAATCATAAACAGAGGTGTAAAATCAGAACCTGATGTCCTGAACATAACAGGAAACACATCCCAATCTTTACTTATAACACTTTGTTCAGCATCTTCTTCAAAAGAGAAGCATCCTCTACAGCTCAGTATCCTCCGTATCCCAGTGTGTTTGTGAATGAAGCTCCAGAGATGAAACAAAAGTGAAGAATGACTGCTTAGGAAGGTTATCACAAAAAATAGACATTGCCACTTTTCCAACGCCTATCAAGAAACATATCAGGCAAAATCACGATTTATGTTTTTTATTCAGCAATATTCACAAACTAAGTTTAAATTGGAGGCTAAACCAAACATAAATCAAAGTCGGTCGAAGTGTCTCTCACCCTGAACAAGGAGCCCCAGTGTTACCCAGCATTAGAATCAGTGACATCATCATTGTGCTGCGTGTCAGTGGCTCTGAAAGGAGTGAACTGTCACTGATCAACACTGGGGTTTTAAAAGTATGTGGAGCAATGAGTCAAAACACATTTTTCATGCCCTACCTGGATGTTTGAGCTAAAAAGTCATGTGGAGGGATATCTTATCTCTCCTGTAGGTAGATGAATTGATGGTATGACAGTAAACACTAAAGTGTTTTCTCATTCTCTGCTTCTCACGTTATGCGGGTCAATATTTGACAGGATAGAACAAAGATGATAAGCGGGACTCACTGGACCTGACCAGATTCAGAGTGTTTAATAGTCAAATGTACAGGGTTGCAGGTGTGATTGTGGGGTACAGTAAAACAAATATTAGGCTCTGAGCTTCAACATGCAGGACTAAGTGAAATGTAAAAAATTAAAATGGTAATAAAATATAAAATGCACTAAATACAGTCGTGGCCAAAAGTTTTGAGAATGACACAAATATTCATTTTCGCAAAGTCTGCTGCCTCAATTTGTATGATGGCAATTTGCATATACTCCAGAATGTTATGAAGAGTGATCAGATGAATTGCAATTCATTACAAAGTCCCTCTGCCATGCAAATGAACTGAATCCCCAAAAAACATTTCCACTGCATTTCTGCAGAAGGCTTCAGGGTGCCCAAGACCGTCTCATAAAGTTTATTCAGCTGCGGGATCAGGGCAACACCAGTACAGAGATTGCTCAGGAATGGCAGCAGGCAGGTGTAAGTGCATCTATCTACATTGAGGCGAAGACCTTTGGAGGATGGCCTGGTGTCAAGTAGGGCAGCAAAGAAGCCACTTCTCTCCAGGAAAAACATCAGGGACAGACTGATATTCTGCAAAAGGTACAGGGATTGGACTGCTGAGGACTGGGGTAAGTCATTTTCTCTGATGAATCCCCATTTCGATTGTTTGGGGCATCTGGAAAAAAGCTTGTTCGGAGATTACAAGGTGAGCGCTACCATCAGTCCTGTGTCATGCCAACAGTAAAGCATCCTGAGACCATTCATGTGTGGGGTTGATTCTCAGCCAAGGGAGTGGGCTCACTCACAATTTTGCCTAAGAACACAGCCATGAATGAAGAATGGTACCAACACATCCTCCGAGAGCAACTTCTCCCAACCATCCAGGAACAGTTTGGTGACAAATAATTCCTTTTCCAGCATGATGGAGCACCTTGCCAAGGCAAAAGTGATAACTAAGTGGCTCGGGGAACAAAACATCGCCAGTGGCGAATTTGCCAATCTTGGTGTTCTCTGGCAAATGAAAAACGTCCTGCACGGTGTTGGGCTGTAAGCACAACCCCCACCTGTGGACGTTGGGCCCTCATACCACCCTCATGGAGTCTGTTTCTGACCGTTTGAGCAGACACATGCACATTTGTGGCCTGCTGGAGGTCATTTTGCAGGGCTCTGGCAGTGCTCCTCCTGCTCCTCCTTGCACAAAGGCGGAGGTAGCGGTCCTGCTGCTGGGTTGTTGCCCTCCTACGGCCTCCTCCACATCTCCTGATGTACTGGCCTGTCTCCTGGTAGCGCCTCCATGCTCTGGACACTACGCTGACAGATACAGCAAACCTTCTTGCCACAGCTCGCATTGATGTGCCATCCTGGATGAGCTGCACTACCTGAGCCACTTGTGTGGGTTTTAGACTCCGTCTCATACTACTACTAGAGTGAAAGCACCGCCAGCATTCAAAAGTGACCAAAACATCAGCCAGGAAGCATAGGAAATGAGAAGTGGTCTGTGGTCACCACCTGCAGAACCACTCCTTTATTGGGGGTATCTTGCTAATTGCCTATAATTTCCACCTGTTGTCTATTCCATTTGCACAACAGCATGTAACATTTATTGTCAATCAGTGTTGCTTCCTAAGTGGACAGTTTGATTTCACAGAAGTGTGATTGACTTGGAGTTACATTGTGTTGTTTAAGTGTTCCCTTTATGTTTTTGAGCAGTGTATTTAGCAACGCTAGCAGGGGCGCAGCATTCACTGGGGACAGGGGGGACATGTCCCCCCCACATTCAGAAATTACATCACTGTCCCCCCCCCAGTTTTGTCATTGGAATGTGATACAAAATGAGGCAATGGTCTGCTTTAGGACAGTTGGGTAGGCTGTTTGGAGTCTTACATTTTTTTACAAAAAAACTGTTGCGCCAGTGAATGCTAGTAATCATTAGTATTTTAATCAGCCCTTGCATTAGCAAAGAAAATTATGTCAGATGTTTTATGAATACTTTTTACAATGGCAGCCACAGTCACTGCCCGATGAGTCACTCAGCTTACCTTACTGTCTTCACAAAACAGTTTTTTTGCTGGCTGCACACCTAATTAGGGTGAAACCTGTAAAATCTAGAATATGTTCTAAGAGAAAGTAACATTATGTGACTATATTCAGGTTTATTAGGGCTCCCGAATGGCACAGTGGTCTAAGGCACTGCATCTCAGTGCTTGAGGCAACACTACAGACACCCTGGTTTGATTCCAGTCTGTATCACAACTGGCCGTGATTGGGAGTTCCATAGGGCAGTGCACAATTGGCCCAGTGTCATCCAGGTTTGGCCGGTGTCGGCAGGCATTGTAAATAATAATTTATCCTTAACAGACTTACCTTATTAAAGAAAGGTATCAAGTCAGCATATTGACATATTCACGTAAAGTACCGGTCAAAAGATTGGACACACATTCAAGGATTTTTCTTCATTTTTTACTATTTTCAACATTGTAGAATAATAGTGAAGACATCAAAACTATGAAATAACACATATAGAATCATGTACAGTAGTAACCAAAAACCTGTTAAACAAATATATTTTATATTTGAGATTCTTCAAAGTAGCCACCCTTTGCCTTGAGGACAGCTTTGCACACTCTTGGCATTCTAGTTGTGATGTCTTCACTATTATTCTACAATGTAGAAAATAGTACAAATAAGAAAAACCCTTGAATGAGTAGGTATGTCCAAACGTTTGATTGTTATAGCATGTCAAATGTTGCACCTCCCACAGTTGCACCTCTCACACAGAAAACTTTCACACAGAAACTGTCATTGGATAATGAAACAAAACAACGAGTCAAAAATTCCACAGCTGCACCTCTCACACAGAAACGGTCATTGGATAATGAAACAAAACGATGCCCATCCTTAAAATATGTGTTTCCGACAATGATATGCCAAGTTGAAACAACAAAACTCACTATACTTTGCTCCACGATTTGTGTTGTAATGATTATACAAACTTTGATACACTTTTTCTCAATAACCATTTTAGATACAGCAGAAGAAGTCTGATATTAATTAAAGATCTTTCATCTAAATTATATGTTTTTGTACTGTATTTCAGAAAAATATAAAATGTTCTGAAAATATATGTTTAATTATCACGTGGAATGACCCAAATTCCTTATGAAGTTGGCACAGGGTATGGTTGTATGAGTTTCCATGGTGACAATACTTTTCTCCTGATTGATAGTCTTGTATGTATATTCTCATTACAGGGCCACAAGCGGTATCACTGGATCAAATGTAGACCCTTCGCTAACTAAACACCAGGCGATTGAAATTCATCCATTGGATAATATCAAAGTTGACCTGAATGAGGAGGGAACAGTTAGAAGATGGACAGTAGGCAAACATAATCTGAAGGCAAACAAAACAGTGTTACTCATGGGAGCGACTGGAGTGGGAAAATCAACTCTCATCAATTATATTGCCAACTACATCCTTGGGGTCAATTTCGAGGACAACAAAAGATTCCAATTAATCCCAGATGAAAAAAAGAGTCAAACTGCATCTCAAACTACTGCCATCACTGTGTATGACATCTTTGGCCATGAAGGGGACCGTGTTCCTTTTACAGTTACATCATCGACACTCCAGGATTTGGAGACACAAATGGGATTGAACAAGATCAACTCATTACTAAAAACCTTCAAGAATTGTTTGAGTCCAAAAATGGAGTGCACCAAATTGATGCCGTCTGTTTTGTTGTTAGAGAGGATGAGGTTCGTCTCACCCTCACCCAACGCTACATCTTTGAGTCCATCCTTTCCATATTTGGAAAAGACATTGAAAACAATATCCTTGCACTCATCACATTTGCAAGAGGAGGCAATCATCCTCCCCCTGCTCTTAAAGCCATTAAGGAAGCAGGGATTCCATGTTCAAAAGAGAAACTGAAATTCAACATGACATCATCCACAAACAGATCAGCTGATCCACATATAATAACAAATAATAAAAGACATTGGGCAATGGGAGAGAAAAGCATGACAAAGTTCATCAACCTACTAACAACGCTGGAAACAAGAAGCTTGCAGCTGACCCAAGAAGTGCTAGCGGAACGCAGACATCTTGAGACTTGTATTGATGGGATAGAAGATCAGCTAAAGATAACCCTTGACAAACAGATCGAACTTAAAGAAATTCAAAATGTCTTGAAAGAAAACAAGGAAATGATAAATGCTCAAAGGGATTTTGAATTTCTGGTCACCACTACTGAGCTTGTAAGGGTTGATTCTGAAAAGATGGCAACCAACTGCAACAACTGTGAAATTACTTGTCATCTAAGGTGTCCGTTAGCCCCACAGAAGCTGTTATTTCTTTGTGAAGCCATGAGAAACCGCCAGTGTAAAATTTGCCCTGGAAAATGTTCCTTGAAAGATCATGTCAAAGAAAAGGTGGTATACCAGATGACTCCAAAAGTAGTGAAGAAAACATACAATAATATGAAAGTTGAGTATGGACAGGGACTAGGTGGAAATATCACAGGATGTGGAGGAAAAGATTCAGTCTGAGATACAAGAATCAGAAGACAAAGGAAACAAACTGCTTGAGACTTCATACAAATGTGTGGCTGGAGGAGATTGCACTAAGGCCCAATCCATTGACAGCAGAGGAATACATTGATCTTCTGATTCATAGAGAAACAGAAAATAGCAACAGGGTAAAGAAACTTCAGGAAATGAAGGCAAAAGCTCTGCTGATATCTTCAATGACCAAGGAAAAACTTGAACAAGGCACGGGATGGGCTCTTAAAAAAATGAAAGGATGTACATCGCATGATTAGCTATACAAACCAGTAAGATTGTGTAAGGATTGATGGAATCATCTGGCCCAGCACATTGTCTGTTGTCAGGCCATCATGATAGAGAACCAATTCAAAAGTATTTTTTGACAGAAGAGGTCCTCAAACAAAAGCTGACATAGACACTGAGTGCACAAAACATTAGGAACATCTGCTCTTCACATGACATTACCTGACCAGGGGAATTCAGCTGTGATCCCTTATTGATGTAACCTGTTAAACCCACTTCAATCAGTGTAGATGAACGGGAGGAGACAGGTTAAAGAAGGATATTTCAGCCTTGAGACAATTGAGTGAATGGCAAGACAAAAACATTTAAGTGTTTTTTAATGGGGTATGGTAGTAGGTGCAAAGCGCACTGATTTTAGTGTGTCAAGAACTGCAACGCTGACACTGCAACGCTGACACTGCAACGCTGCTTAGTTTTTCATGCTCAGCAGTGTGTATCAAGAATGGTCCACCACGCAAAGGACACCCATCCAACTTGACATAACTGTGGGAAGCATTGGAGTCTGCATGGGCCAGTATCCCTGTGGAACACTTTTGACACCTTGTAGAGTCCATGCCCCGACGATTTGAAGCTGTTCTGAGGGCAAACGTGTGTGCAACTCAACATATTTACAAGATGCACTATGTCGAGGGACATCTTTACTGCAACGTGATTATGTGATTATGCTCATAATGAAAATATCCAATAGGAGCATATTGGACTGCAAAAATAGGTTAACAGTTGACAATGATTTGTGTATCAAACATCATTAGTTAGTTAGATACTAAGTCACAAAATGTATCTTGAAACTATTAAGTTGGTTCCTATACTGTAGTACTATACTGTAGTAGTAATGTTGATTGTGCAATACTTTTTACTTTATATTTAACAGTCAAACAGAATGTAGAGCAGTGGTGATGGGGAGACATTGCAATGTAATGGTCATTGTATGTTTTGTTTCAGTAGGTGTTTCTTTAACCAGTTGTTTTCATTTCCATGTATTGAGAACATGCATAACAATTAAAGGCACTGTAATGGAACATAACTGTTGAGGTGTCTTGTGAAGACAGGCTTTAGAATCAGCACTGTTATTACACAAACAATTTTAGTAAACTTAAAATAGAATTTGAAGTGATTTCAAATTAGATCACCAAGGCTGCGGTTACAAAGGCAGCACAATCTTTTTTTCACTAATTGGTCTATTGAACAATCAGATCAGCTCTGAAAAATATCTGATGGAAAGATCTGATGTGATTGGTCAAAAGATCAATTAGTGGAAAAAATATCAGAATTGGGCTGTCAGTGTAAATGCAGCCTAAAATCCGGGTGGATTACATCCACATCTATCCACATCATGGAATGTTGTCTTTTTTTGTTTTCACATGTATAGCAATGCATCAGTCCAGGTATGTCATGACTATGTTCTATTAAAAATGGTTTTATTTTCAACCAACATTATATCTAATTTGCATATGAGCATCTTGCATATTGCAAGTGAAGTTTGACTGATAATGCCTCGCAAGTGTCTGCATCTAATCGCAGTTTGGAAGGTCTAATGGACAGCCTAACAGTCCAGGAAAATTAAGAATGCTTTTACACTACATTTTGCTACAGCGATCGATCTGGATCCCATTTCCTTAACGCGACGAAAGCACTTTTAGGTTGTCAAGCCCAGTGGGGATTGAAATCATTTTACTTTATATTACTTTAAAATGTTACTTTATAATTTTACTTTATTTTAATAATTTACTTTTCCTTTAGAATTGCTTAAAACAATATGAGCACCGCAAGCACTTCTGAACCATTCCGATTTCAGATAGGGACTAAACAAGGCTGACCACTCTCCACACTCTTATTTTCCATGAGTCATCATGCTAGCAGAGATAATTAGAAAATATAAGGACATAACAGGGGTCACCATACACCAACAGGAATTTAAACTTTTTCTATTTGCATATTTAACAGCTTTGGTAGTGATTCTCGGATGTTTCTTGAATATCAGATAGCACTGTTGTTTTACTCAAAATACTCAGGGTTTAATTATTACTTTTAGAAAAAAGATTATACGAATCAAGATTAATGTAGAAGGCGTCCCACAATCCCTAAATGTAGTTAAATCCTTAATTAGCATTACAATTTTTAGGATGCAATACCAGGAAGAATAAAACACAGCTCTACCATAAGCGCAATATAGTGTGTTCT
>NW_027258203.1:0-95906 GCF_045791955.1 Oncorhynchus clarkii lewisi | reverse complement strand
GCTGGGCTATTTGGCTGATTGAATGTGGATAACCCTAGCTGGGCTATTTAGCTGATTGAATGTGGATAACCCTAGCTGGGCTATTTGGCTGATTGAATGGGGATAACCCTAGCTGGGCTATTTGGCTGATTGAATGGGGATAACCCTAGCTGGGCTATTTAACCCCCTAGCTGGGCTATTTGGCTGATTGAATGGGGATAACCCTAGCTTGACTATTTGGCTGATTGAATGGGGATAACCCTAGCTTGACTATTTGGCTGATTGAATGGGGATAACCCTAGCTGGGCTATTTGGCTGATTGTATGTGGATAACCCTAGCTGGGCTATTTGGCTGATTGAATGGGGATAACCCTAGCTTGACTATTTGGCTGATTGAATGGGGATAACCCTAGCTGGGCTATTTGGCTGATTGAATGTGGATAACCCTAGCTGGGCTATTTGGCTGATTGAATGGGGATAACCCTAGCTGGGCTATTTGGCTGATTGAATGGGGATAACCCTAGCTGGGCTATTTGGCTGATTGAATGGGGATAACCCTAGCTGGGCTATTTGGCTGATTGAATGTGGATAACCCTAGCTGGGCTATTTGGCTGATTGAATGTGGATAACCCTAGCTGGGCTATTTGGCTGATTGAATGTGGATAACCCTAGCTGGGCTATTTGGCTGATTGAATGTGGATAACCCTAGCTGGGCTATTTGGCTGATTGAATGTGGATAACCCTAGCTGGGCTATTTGGCTGATTGAATGTGGATAACCCTAGCTGGGCTATTTGGCTGATTGAATGTGGATAACCCTAGCTGGGCTATTTGGCTGATTGAATGTGGATAACCCTAGCTGGGCTATTTGGCTGATTGAATGTGGATAACCCTAGCTGGGCTATTTGGCTGATTGAATGTGGATAACCCTAGCTGGGCTATTTGGCTGATTGAATGGGGATAACCCTAGCTGGGCTATTTGGCTGATTGAATGTGGATAACCCTAGCTGGGCTATTTGGCTGATTGAATGGGGATAACCCTAGCTTGACTATTTGGCTGATTGAATGTGGATAACCCTAGCTGGGCTATTTGGCTGATTGAATGTGGATAACCCTAGCTGGGCTATTTGGCTGATTGAATGTGGATAACCCTAGCTGGGCTATTTGGCTGATTGAATGTGGATAACCCTAGCTGGGCTATTTGGCTGATTGAATGTGGATAACCCTAGCTGGGCTATTTGGCTGATTGAATGTGGATAACCCTAGCTGGGCTATTTGGCTGATTGAATGTGGATAACCCTAGCTGGGCTATTTGGCTGATTGAATGGGGATAACCCTAGCTGGGCTATTTGGCTGATTGAATGGGGATAACCCTAGCTGGGCTATTTGGCTGATTGAATGGGGATAACCCTAGCTGGGCTATTTGGCTGATTGAATGTGGATAACCCTAGCTGGGCTATTTGGCTGATTGAATGTGGATAACCCTAGCTGGGCTATTTGGCTGATTGAATGTGGATAACCCTAGCTGGGCTATTTGGCTGATTGAATGTGGATAACCCTAGCTGGGCTATTTGGCTGATTGAATGTGGATAACCCTAGCTGGGCTATTTGGCTGATTGAATGTGGATAACCCTAGCTGGGCTATTTGGCTGATTGAATGTGGATAACCCTAGCTGGGCTATTTGGCTGATTGAATGGGGATAACCCTAGCTGGGCTATTTGGCTGATTGAATGTGGATAACCCTAGCTGGGCTATTTGGCTGATTGAATGGGGATAACCCTAGCTGGGCTATTTGGCTGATTGAATGTGGATAACCCTAGCTGGGCTATTTGGCTGATTGAATGTGGATAACCCTAGCTGGGCTATTTGGCTGATTGAATGGGGATAACCCTAGCTGGGCTATTTGGCTGATTGAATGGGGATAACCCTAGCTGGGCTATTTGGCTGATTGAATGTGGATAACCCTAGCTGGGCTATTTGGCTGATTGAATGGGGATAACCCTAGCTGGGCTATTTGGCTGATTGAATGTGGATAACCCTAGCTGGGCTATTTGGCTGATTGAATGTGGATAACCCTAGCTGGGCTATTTGGCTGATTGAATGTGGATAACCCTAGCTGGGCTATTTGGCTGATTGAATGTGGATAACCCTAGCTGGGCTATTTGGCTGATTGAATGGGGATAACCCTAGCTGGGCTATTTGGCTGATTGAATGTGGATAACCCTAGCTGGGCTATTTGGCTGATTGAATGGGGATAACCCTAGCTTGGGCTATTTGGCTGACGATACCCAGTAGCCACAATATTTTCATGCCCCAGTGAATTTCCAACGTCGTTCTTTCTCACCGTTCTGTAATTTGTATACATGCACTTTCAAGCCCTTTCTTTGTCGAATCACATCGCACAGAAACACCTGCAGCTAAAACAACTTAAATAACATGCACACATACACAACCAATTTGGTTTTCTTTCCTCCCAGTCTGCTTTGATGGGCTTTTTTGAAACCGATCCCAAAAAAACACTGCTACATTATTATGAAAACGTGCTTGGAGGGGTTAGGGCCGAGCAGCAATTATATGATTACCGATAACATTATCTGTCAAAAAGAACAACAATGTGTAATTGGCAGACCCCATAGTGCACTGAGAGGGCCAGATGTAGGGAGTAGGGACCACGTCGCTTCTTCTCTTCCAGTGAAGTGACGTGTGTGTTTCTGTGTGTGTGAGAGCTTTTGTGTGTGTTTCTTTGTGTGCTCACATGGTGTGTGTGTGTGTGTGTGTGTGTGAGAGAGAGAGAGCGCTTTTGTGTGTGTTTCTTTGTGTGCTCACATGGTGTGTGTGTGCAGTCAGTGTAATGATAATGACTCCCAGCCCTGATCCATACAGGCCTGACCACAACCTGGTCCATCAGCCTCTACCACAGTACACCAGGAGGGCCCTGCTGAACACAAGGGCTAATAAAACCCAACCGCTAGCATTCGTTAGCGTTAGCCGCTCCACTTTGATTGGTAGAATTAACGGGATAATAGGCCAATAAAGGATTGTTTGGAACCCAGAACAATGAGAGGTAGAGCCTGAGGGGAGAGCAGTGGCAGGTCATGGACACCCAGAGGTTCACTATTCACAATACAGGTAAGAACCCCCACCCCTCCCAGAACGCTTAGTTTCCTCCATACCAGTTGTCAGGATGTTCCAAAGTCGTTTAATAGGGGGGTGGGGAGGTGAAGTGAGGGGAGTTATTTTCTCTGGACCTCCCACACATTGATCAGGTTCATCCACAGAGTCATGGCTCTCTCTCTCATCTACCATGTGTTGGAATAAAAAGTCCTCTTAACCAAAGGCACCTCACACCTGGGCTGGCCTGTTGTCTCTCCTCAGAGGAGAAGTTGAGGGGCTAGGGGCGACTGAGTCCACACATAGAGAACTCATTTGGGCAGGCAGAGGGCCAGAGCATTACATTCCCATGGAGGAGAAAGAGACAGGGGAGAGATGGAGAACATTCACTATTGGATGTGGCACATCATTTTAAAAAACTTTTTTTTTCATCCGTTCTTTTCTTCAATTTTTCTGCCTGTCAGATGTCTCATCCTTTTCACTCAAATCAGGTTCCCGTGTTTTGACTGGTGTGTTGGCCAAGGCGGGACGGACAGAGTGGAGAGGGGTAAAACTGAGTCTAGATTAGTACAGAGTGGAGAGGGGTAAAACTGAGTCTAGATTAGTACAGAGTGGAGAGGGGTAAAACTGAGTCTAGATTAGTACAGAGTGGAGAGGGGTAAAACTGAGTCTAGATTAGTACAGAGTGGAGAGGGGTAAAACTGAGTCTAGATTAGTACAGAGTGGAGAGGGGTAAAACTGAGTCTAGATTAGTACAGAGTGGAGAGGGGTAAAACTGAGTCTAGATTAGTACAGAGTGGAGAGGGGTAAAACTGAGTCTAGATTAGTACAGAGTGGAGAGGGGTAAAATGGGGTCTAGATTAGTACAGAGTGGAGAGGGGTAAAACGGGGTCTAGATTAGTTTGGTTTTGATTTGTATTGCGTCAGGAATTTAGGCCTTCATTTGATGCCTATTGTTCGTGTTGGACGGCCAAGTTTAGCTCATGGCTCTGGTATTTCAGGGTAGAATCAGGAGAGCATGTTTAGGGCAGATTCTATCAAAGCAGCATATGTTTGTACCACTGTCTGCCTGTGTATATTTGTGCATGTGTCAGAAACCGTCTGTGGCCGTCTTGTCCTTGGTAATGTCAGGAGGGGTGTTTGTGTATATGTGTATGTTTGTGTGTGTGAGTCATCTGTGTCCTTCAGAGAGTGTGAGAGTGAGTGAGTGAGTGAGTGAGTGAGTGAGTGAGTGAGTGAGTGAGACTTATGGCCCTGTGAGACCCCAGTGTACAGTCCCATCTCATATTCTCCATGGAAGCCTTCAGTACTCACGCTGACCTCTGTTTTCATCCATTACGTCAGTTAGAGCTGCTATTGAGTAGTGACCTCCAACTGGGGGGGGGGGGGGGGTCTACATCTGTAGTGTGTGTGTGTGCGCGCCCCTCAGTCTCTCTCTCTCTCTGGTTGGTGACGGTGGAGTGGGTGTTCTCTCCCTTTCAACAGTCGCTCCGCGCGGCCTCTCCAGCCTCCTTTGTCTTTTTATAGCCTCCTCCTGGGAGACATACACTCACACACACTGCAACCCCCCACAATGCAACACAAGCCAAAAACACCTCTCAGTTCCTTCGCCAGAGCCCCGCGCCTGGGCATTACTGCTGTTCCTCCTCCCCTCTCTTTCCACACACCTTCTTCTCATCCCTCCGCTCTCTCTCTCTCTCTCTCTCTCTGCTTCCTCTCCGTTCTCTCTCTCCGCTCAGCTTGAGTTGGACCCAGCGTGGTGTGTTTGGAGCATGTGCGTGTGGTAGTGTGTGAGTCATTGCATTACACCCCAAAGACCTCCACCCTGTTGGAAGTGTCTGTGACGGAATTCAAATAGTTACACCAACCAACCTTATGTGATCCCGTGAATCAGATTCTCTCCAAAATGTGAATCCTTCTTCTCATATTTCCCTCTCTGCATCATCATTTAGAGATTTTTAGATCAAAGTGATATTGAGGTCGAAAAATATGTCCGTTACTGTGAATGTTCACGACCACAGTGCTGTTGAATGAAGGTTGAAGTGTGGTTTTTATCTTGACTCAAATAAGTAGCCTTTAAAGTGGCTGTATCAAGGTCATACCTTAAGAGCCCCAGCTACAGGGCCAGTCTGCTGTGGTTTCCTTCACTTTGCTCTCCGGATTAGCTGCTTGAGCAGCTGTCCTGCGCCTCGCGTGTCTACCAGTTTAGATAGCTAATTGCCCCATTCGCTGCGTGATTGGCTGCTAAGCACGCCCGGCCACTCCCAGCCTGGCTAGACCCGTCCCTCCCACCCACCCAGCCTGCCCCTGGTGGCATCAGACACACAGGCGTGGCACGGCACCGACATGGTCGTTTGTCTTCCCACCACAGTGGCATATGGCGAGAGCTGGCACTGCACAGATGTCCACTAAGTGCTGATGAAGCCTGAGGAATGAATGGGAGGGCTGGCTGAGCTGGGAGGGTGGTGGGGCCCGGCTATGTACCTCTGGAGCAGAGCAGGCCCTCTGTACTGGGCTGGACTGGAGGAGAGAAGGAGAGGAAGGGATGGTAGTTTAGTCTAGGCAGTCAGACCCTTTTTATGTGGGTCCACACATTGCAAGAAGGGGAGTAGCAGGAAGGAGTTAGTGAGGAATCTGTGTGTGTGTGTGTGTGTGTGTACCCCAGAGTATTTGTTTCAGTTGCTATGCAAGTGAGCGTGTACTTGTGTGTTTATGCATGTGTGTGAGTGTGCAGCGCTGGTGTAGTCCAGGCCTGGTTGAGAGGGAGGGGGATTAGCGACGTAGGTAGAGGGAAAGCCTGTCAAGAATCATTCACAGCTTAAGTCCAAATAGCTTCAAAGTCAAGAATCCTCCGGGGGGAGCCAGGGAGGCTCTGAACCTGTCAATGGCAACTTACTCCTCGGATATCAACGCCAAAGACTGGGGTGTGCAGGGGAGGGCGAGGGGATGGCTTTCTGGGGTGCCAGGGCCCAGTCGGAGCACTTTGTAGTCCCTCTGATGAGGGATTTGCAGCTGCCCGATACCAGCCATGCCATCCTCGCTGACGATTGGCCACAGAAGCCACCCGCGTAGCTTATCTGATTTACAGCGGGCTTAGCGGTTGACGGTGGGAGTGTGTGTGTTGGATAGTAGTGTGGGAGGGAGGGAGGGAGAATGGGGTGAATAGGGACAGGGTCCGCCCCCCAACAGTCCACTCATCCCAATTAATTTAGTCTGCTGCTCCACATTACCTCCACATGACCTCTTCATTCCCTCCACATTACCACTTCATTACCTATTATTTGCACCACATTACCTCTTCATTGCTCCACATTACCTCCACATTACATCTTCATTACTTCCACATGACCTCTTCCACGTGACCACTTCATTACCTCCACATTACCTTTTCATTACCTCTTCCACATTACCTCTTCGTTGCTCCACATTACCTTCACATTACCCCTTCACTGGGCCACATTACCTTCACATTACATCTTCATTACTTCCACATGACCTCTTCCACGTGACCACTTCATTACCTCCACATGACCTTTTCATTACCCCACATTACCTCTTCCACATTACATCTTCGTTGCTCCACATTACCTTCACATTACCTCTTCACTGGGCCACATTACCTTTTCATTACCTCCAGATTACCTTTTCATTATCTCCACATTACATCGTCCTTACTCCACATTACCTTCACATTACCTCTTCACTTGGCCACATTACCTTCACATTACCTCTTCACTTGGCCACATTACCTTTTCATTACCTCCACATTAAGTCTTCATGACCAGTTGAAAGGAGCTGAGCTGAATTATTCTGAGATTGACTAATAGACTTGTAGTTGGATGCTTTCTTCTTGTGTTAATGATGTTTAAACTGAATGCAGCGCAATTATATACAATATAGACCACAGCTATAAACCAGACAACTTGATGCTTTGACAAATGCTGCAGCCTAGGCTACACCCAATCTGGTAAGTGACTATACCACAAACTGATAGGATGTGGGTACTGTGTTTCTGGAGAAGAAGAAAGTGCACACAGCAATCCCGTCTCTGTGAAATTTCCCAGCGCTAAGGTTTCATCAGCCCACTTCAAAGCCGTTTCTAATGAGTGGAAAAACAACACCGGCTCCTGCACGACATTAAAGACAGCCGCCATCTTTTTTTGTTGTTGTTATATTTCACAAGCTTTTCTCCCACAATGTTAGCAACTCGTTTTCACCTCCAGCACTCCAGCACAAATAAACAGTGAAGTATGGCACTTTTGTAGACAGTTATGAAATGCAGCACATTGTTAACAATGAAGTGCTGCTTTGACTCGGCTCCGAAAGCAGATTATTTCTGCTCTTACATGTAGGCCAGCATACTTTTTATGGGGGGGAGAAGTGAAAAAACAAACGCTGGGGACTTGCCAGACAAACTACAAAACCTCCATTTTGATATAATTACCGAATTGCAAGTTTTCCTTTGTTCTGCTGTAAAGGGAGTTTTTTTTCTGCTGTCAGTTATTGGTTGACGAGGAGGAGTGATTGTACTTTGGTTCCTTTTCCCTTTGATAACCCGTTCACCTCGTTGTTTAGAGTTCTTGGCCCCTTAGAAGCATATCGAATTTGGGTCGCCCTTCCCAGCCTCCGTAACAGATATGGAGAATCGATAGAGCATTACAGTGCTGTGACAGCACCACCGCCCCTCCACCGCCCCTCCACCCCCCTCCACTTCTCCACTTGGCTAAAAGGACCGCAGTGACAACGGCTTACTTCATGCCAATGAGATCACCGAAGACGAGCAGCGCAGGTCACATTATCTGTCTAGCGACGGCGGGCGGGTGGCCATTAACCCTGCGGTGACACCGGGGGCCGAGGAGGGTTGTTGTAGCAGGTTACCGTGGGTCAGAGAAGACCCCAATTAAATCCCCAATCCAATCTACAGGAGGACGACCTCGTCTCCCTCTACGGCTGTTTATCTATCTGACACTGGCCTTCTCTGTCTGTCTCTCTGGTTCCTCTGCCTCCCTGCCTGGCTTCCACTCAGCCCGCTAGAGTCAGATCTGATACAAAATTCCATTTAGGGGTAAAAATGTAAAATCCCCCCCGAGCTAGTTCCCAGGTGGCGGGTCGGTCAACAACACAGAGAAGGAAGAAGAAGAACGAAAGGAGAAAGAGAGAAGGGGAAAAAAGAGCCACGGTCGGAGTTTGTTCAGGTTCGAGACGGAGCACTGTGTCTGTTGGCAGCTTGTTGGGCCAACATTGTTTGACGTTCCACCCCTAGTGCGTTTGTGGGCCTTTGAGGGCTTTATGGCTTCATGTGACTCTCGCCGCCAATAGATTCCAGATGCCGACTGTGTGGGAACAAGAGAGAGAGGGTGATAGAGGGAGGGAGGGTGATAGAGGGAGGGAGGGTGATAGAGGGAGGGAGGGTGATAGAGGTAGGGAGGGTGATAGAGGTAGGGAGGGTGATAGAGGTAGGGAGGGTGATAGAGGGAGGGAGGGTGAGAGAGGGAGGGAGGGAGGGAGGGAGGGAGGGAGAGGGAGGGAGGGATGGAGGGAGGGAGAGATGTAGAAAGCGTAGCCAGGTGTGACCCATCATGATGTGAGATGTCCTCTGTGGAGATGTCCATGCTTTCAGACTGTGTGTCTGTGTGTGTCGCGCTCTAACTTTTACGGAGACGACTTGAAGAATGGGAGGGAACAGATGATGGGACAGACTGACATACTGTAACCTGAGACAGGTAAGACGGACACACACACACATACACACTTAAGACAATTACACACCCACACTTACACACGTCACTTGGTACTGTAAGTGCTGTTGGTCTACCCCTGTGAGTAGCCTCCACAGCACGGCCACTGCCAAGGCACGGAGTTCATGGTTTCAGTCCCGTTGTTCAGCACATTTGCTCCTGGCACCGGCCGACTCCAACATGTGGCAACACTCTCAGTCTACAGCACCAGGTTGTGTCCTAAACAGCACCGTACATAGTGCACTACTTTTGACCAGAGCCCAACAGTTGTGCATTATGTACAGTAGGTAGTAGGGTGCCATTTTGGACTCACTCTCAGCCTCATAGCCCCAGTATCAGGCCCGGGACCCAACCTGATAGCTAGGTAGCTCCACAGTGGCCTACTTTAAGGGGAAAATTGTCAGCAGGCCCCAATCCCAATTGTGAAGTCCCAAACCACAAGCACAGATAAACGTCTGCAGCATTTCTGAATGTAATTACCTTCAATCCGGTGTCCCTTTCTCCAAATGGCAGGAAGGAAACAACAGAGAAGGTTAACAGAACAAGGTAGCGGAGCTAACCTGTAAAACAGACTACAATACATTCCAACTGTCTGGTGAATAGTGAAGTAGGTTTTTGCCTTACAGTATGTTCTTGAGGGGGAAAAAGGAGAGAGAGAGAGAGAGAGAGAGAGGTTGTGGGAAGAGAAGAGGTAGGGCCGAGTTCAGTCAATGTGCTTTTAATTTGAGGAAAGTTCAAATGTATGAGGGGGATAAATCAGATTTTGCTAAATTTGTTTTTGTTTAAGATTCTATGGTCTGTGGATGAGGAAAAATGGGTTGACCTGTGTGGAAAAATGGGTTGATCTGTGTGGAAAAATGGGTTGATCTGTGTGATGCTCAAGAGTTACTAGAAGGTTATGAGATGATGGTGTTTTGGTTCCAGCCGGGTAAGAGGATGTAAAACAGCGATACCATTTAATAATGCATTCATATCAGAACTCCATACCACCTGGGCAAAAACTGGTTGAATCAATGTTGTTTCCACTTCATTTAATTCATTGAGATGATGTTGAATCAGTGTGGAAAACTAAACTGATTGGATTTTTAAAACGTCATCAATGTAATGGAATTTTGGCTTTTTTTTTCCATCCAACTTTTAACCAAAATCGAATGATAAGGTAAATGTTTTGGTTGATTTCACATTGAATTCACATTAGTTGACAACTCAAACATATGTAAATCAAACTAGATGTAGTTTGGTGTTGGCTCCTACTTCACTGGGTCGAATCATATGGTAAATGTTTTGGTTGATTTCACATTGAATTCACGTTAGTTGACAACTCAAACACATGTAAATCAAAACTAGATGTAGTTTGGTGTTGGCTCCTACTTCACTGGGTCGTCATAAAGGTTCAATGCAGCCGTTTTTATCTCAATATCAAATCATTTCTGGGTAACAATTAAGTACCTTACTGTGATTGTTTCAATTAAAATAGTTTTGAAAAAACAAACAAAAATAGCTTCTTAGCAAAGAGCAAGTTCAAAGATTTGGAACTCTTTTTTTAATGAATCTATGAACTAATTCCCCAGACAGGCTGCAATGTCAGGCGGTCTATTCAAACAGCTCTTACACTAAAAGGACATTTTCACAATTTAACTGTATTATTCCAACCTCGTAGTGTGGAAATATATATAAAACACAGGAAAATATTGTTTTGGACTGCACTGGGCCTTTAATAATTGCTCACATTTTCAAATGTATATTTGGATGCTCCAATATCTTGCCACCATGTGGTGTAGTGGTCACCATATAATACTGTTTACCCGCTTTCCCTGTTTACCCGCTTCCCATACAGTTCAATCGGAAGTTTACATACATCTTAGCCAAATACATTTAAACTCAGTTTTTCACAATTCCTGACATTTAATCCTAGTAAAAATTTCCTGTCTTAGGTCAGTCAGGATCACCACTTTATTTTAAGAATGTGAAATGTCATAATAATAGTAGAGAGAATTATTTATTTCAGCTTTTATTTCTTTCATCACATTCCCAGTGGGTCAGAAGTTTACATATACTCAATTAGTATTTGGTAGCATTGCCTTTAAATTGCTTAACTTGGGTCAAACGTTTCGGGTAGCCTTCCACAAGCTTCCCACAATAAATTGGGTGAATTTTGGCCCATTCCTCCTGGCAGAGCAGGTGTAACTGAGTCAGGTTTGTAGGCCTCCTTGCTCGCACACGCTTTTTCAGTTTTGCCCACACATTTTCTATAGGATTGATGTCAGGGATTTGTGATGGCCACTCCAATACCTTGACTTTGTTGTCCTTAAGCCATTTTGCCACAACTTTGGAAGTATGCTTGGGGTCATCGTCCATTTGGAAGGCCCATTTGTGACCAAGCTTTAACTTCCTGACTGATGTATTGAGATGTTGCTTCAACATATCCACGTAATTTTCCATCCTCATGATGCCATCTATTTTGTGAAGTGCACCAGTCCCTCCTGCAGCAAAGCACCCCCACAACATGATGCTGCCACCCCCGTGCTTCACAGTTGGGATGACTTTTTGATAGTCATTATGGCCAAACAGTTCTATTTTTGTTTCATCAGACCAGAGGACATTTCTCCAAAAAGTATGATCTTTGTCCCCATGTGCAGTTGCAAACCGTAGTCTGGCTTTTTTATGTTTGGTTTTGGAGCAGTAGCTTCTTCCTTGCTGAGCGGCCTTTCGAGTTATGTCGATATAGGACTCGTTTTACTGTGGATATAGATACTTTTGTACCGGTTTCATCCAGCATCTTCACAAGGTTCTTTGCTGTTGTTCTGGGATTGATTTGTACTTTTTGCACCAAAGTACATTCATCTCTAGGAGGCAGAACACGTCTCCTTCCTGAGCGGTATAATGGCTGCGTGGTCCCATGGGGTTTATACTTGCGTACTATTGTTTGTACAGATGAACGTGGTACCTTCAGGCATTTGGAAATTGCTCCCAAGGATGAACCAGACTTGTGTAGGTCAACCATTTTCTTTCTGAGGTCTTGGCTGATATCTTTTGATTTTCCCATGATGTCAAGCAAAGAGGCACTGAGTGTGAAGGTAGGCCTTGAAAAACATCCACAGGTACACCTCCAATTATGTAAATTAGCAGTGAATTATAAGTGAAATAATCTGTTAGTAAACAATTGTTGGAAAAATGACTTGTCATGCACAAAGTAGATGTCATAACCGACTTGCCAAAACTATAGTTTGTTAACAAGAAGAGTGGTTGAAAAATGAGTTTTAATGACTCCAACCTAAGTGTACGTAAACTTCCGACTTCAACTGTACCCCCGTTTTTCAAACATAATCTATCTAGATTTCAGCTATCAGATCGGATTAAATGGATAGAAATAGAATGAATAGAACAGGAGGCCACAATCAGGGGGGGGGGGGGGGGGGTCGTTGATAACACATGATAGAACAGTAAACATTCTAAAACATAATGATGATGATAACACAGAGAACAGTAAACATTCTAAAACATAATGATGATGATAACACAGAGAACAGTAAACATTCTAAAACATAATGATGATGATAACACATAGAACAGTAAACATTCTAAAACATAATGATGATAACACAGAGAACAGTAAACATTCTAAAACATAATGATAACACAGAGAACAGTAAACATTCTAAAACATAATGATAATGATAACACATAGAACAGTAAACATTCTAAAACATAATGATGATGATAACACAGAGAACAGTAAACATTCTAAAACATAATGATGATGATAACACAGAGAACAGTAAACATTCTAAAACATAATGATGATGATAACACATAGAACAGTAAACATTCTAAAACATAATGATGATGATGATAACACAGAAAACAGTAAACATTCTAAAACATAATGATGATGATAACACATAGAACAGTAAACATTCTAAAACATAATGGTAATGATAACACAGAACAGTAAACATTCTAAAACATAATGACAATGATAACACATAGAACAGTAAACATTCTAAAACATAATGATGATTATAACACATAGAACAGTAAACATTCTAAAACATAATGATGATAATGATAACACATAGAACAGTAAACATTCTAAAACATAATGATGATGATAACACAGAGAACAGTAAACATTATGTTGACATTCTGGGCACGTCTTTGACAAGGTCCAATGGCACTGCAATGATCGATTGACCTATCGTCCCCTCCACTCTCTCCTGCAACCCCTCATCTGCAAAATAAACACGGGGCTGCCCCTGCTTGTGCCCGACTTAAAAGGGGTGAAGGCCCCCGTTGACCTGCTCAGAGAGGCCACTCTGCGGGGCTGCCGCCTGCTGCCGACCCACTCCCAGTCTTCCTGTTTAGATGATTGCAGCCGAGCGGGTGGCTCTCCAGTGTCACTGATAAGGAGCGCTGATCGCCAGGGCGGTGGCAAGGGAGGTCAACCCACAGAAGGGATAAAGAAAAACACAAGAGAAAAGCAAAAAAAATAATAATAATATCTCTCTATTCTCCTCCGTTGGAGAAAAAAATTACTTTTTACTCCCAAACTTCCCCACTGCCATCCACCATGGCACCTAGGCTATTACGCTGATAGACCGCGAACACCCCCCTTCCCGCCTCCACTCCTACCTCCCTCCCTCTGCTAGTCTGGCCGAGTGAGCGCTCTGCGGCAGATGGGGGCCAGAGTCTTAGCCACATCTCAAGCTAATTTACAAAGATCCCAAATTATTCCTTATCTGGCGGCTTTAAAGGTTCTAAGGTTGATTAACACAGAGCCCCCTGTCCTGTTTATCAGGGTTGGGCTGGGCAGCGCTGCAGAGAGCAGAGAAAAAAAGGAGGGTGGAGATAAGTGCCGACTATTAAACACTTCTACTTCGCCTAATATTTGTGCGGCAACCATCTGCTTAACTGATCTGCCTTCATTTTAATTAAACGGGATCCTCGTGTTGTTGGAGTCATTACGCGGCGGGCTGCGCTGAGGCGGCGGATGCCAGGAGAGGCGTTTGTGATGAGTTCAGCCGTTCCCTCTTGTCCCTGGGTTGCCTCTTGACAGCCAGGTTGAATTGTCTTCTAACCGCCACTCGGAGTTAACTCCTTCCTGACCAGACTCCTCTTTCACCTTTTGATGCACCTTGTGGGTAGCAGAAGCACCTGAATGTCTAAGACACATTTATCTAAAGGGACAGTAAAGGGATATCTGTGATCTGACGACACAACACATTTGTTTCAGCAGTGCTGCTGAGGACGGCGCTCCAAACCAGGCAACAAAAAACGATGTGTTGCAGGAGCAAAGTCTGTAACCCAGTGGGTGACCCTTGGTGCATACGGACAATTCTACGGACACTCTCCCCTCCGCCCCGGGGGCTATCCGACCGACGGACACAGTCCAGACTAAGGCAGTAATGGTTTGATTTGCCCAACGCTAGTTGGATCGATGCGGCTGTTTACTGTTTCTCCCTCTCTCATCCCTTTTGTCTTCTTTCTAATTTAGTGTTCCCAAACCATGGACAAGGGTCTGTGTGTGTATGCTGCGCTTGCAGCTTCGCCCTCCTCCCTGCTCTCCATCACTGTCCATTGATGTTTTTTCCTCTCTTCCCTTCCTTCTCTCTTCCTCCCTCTCTCTCCCTCCCTCTCTCCCCTCTCCCTCTGTTCAGCCTCAGAAAAGAGCCGCATGCCTCCACACTTTTGGACAAGACTGATGGCTCGTCAATAGCATTAGCCAGCAATGCAGGCCTCGCTGGTGTAGAACAGAATCGATATGGCCCCAGTAAAAAGTCTAATACGTTGACAAGCCCATCCTAGCCAGGGCTCATGTTACCAGAAATGAGTTTTTATAAAGAATCAGCCAGTCGCCGGCTTGTTCAGTCTCATCCACCTGGTTCCCAACACTTGACTAAGATTTATTACGTTTAAAGTATATTTATATATTTTATATATATGTTTTTTTTAAGGATGGACATTTCCTGGTAGACGGTTCACAGGAGGCGTTTTAGCCCTGATCTGATGAAGCTGGTAGCTTCAGGGACCGATAAAGCATTGGCACATAAAAGCTTTTCTGCTTCTCTTCATTCTGGTCATTTTCCCTCCAATTACAGAACACAATTAAAATCAATTAGTCCTCAATGAACGGTAATTGTTCCTCGCCAATGTAGGGCTGCCTCTGCCAAATGATTGGAACTGTGTGCGTGCGTGCGCGTGCGTGCGTGCGTGTGTGTGTGCGTGTGTGTGTGTGGTGGGGCAAGACCATGTTTGGCATGTTTGCCTGTTACGCGAATGCAGTAAGAAGCCAAGGTAAGTTGCTAGCTAGAATTAAACTTACCTTATAAAAAACAATCAAGCAATCATAATCACTAGTTAACTAGATATGGTTGATGATATTAGTAGTTTATCTAGTGTGTCCTGCGTTGCATATAATCGATGCAACGCTGGGGGATGATTTAACAAAAGCGCATTTGCCAAAAAAGGACAATCGTTGGACGACTGTACCTAACCATAAACACCAATGCCTTTCTTAAAATCAATACACAGAAGTATATATTTTTAAACCTGCATATTTAGCTAAAAGAAATCCAGGTTAGCAGGCAATATTAACCAGGTGAAATTGTGTCACTTCTCTTGCGTTTATTGCACGCAGAGTCAGGGTATATGCAACAGTTTGGGCAGCCTGGCTCGTTGCGAACTAATTTTCCAGAATTTTATGTAATTATGACATAACATTGAAGGTTGTGCAATGTAACAGCAATATTTAGACTTAGGGATGCCACCCATTAGATAAAATACCAAACGGTTCCGTATTTCACTGAAATAATAAACCTTTTGTTTTCTAAATGATAGTTTCCGGATTCGACCATAATATTGACCAAAGGCTCGTATTTCTGTGTGTTATTATGTTATAATTAAGTCTATGATTTGATAGAGCAGTCTGACTGAGCGGTGGTAGGCAGCAGCAGGCTCGTAAGCATTCATTCAAACATAACTTTTGTGCGTTTTGCCAGCAGCTCTTCGCTGTGCTTCAAGCATTGAGCTGTTTATGACTTCAAGCCTATCAACTCCCGAGATGGTAGTAACGCTGCATGGGTAACGCTACTTCAAGGGTGGCTGTTGTCGAAGTGTTCCAGGTTCAAGCCCGGGTAGGGGCGAGGAGAGGGACGGAAGCTATACTGTTACACTGGCAATACTAAAGTGCCTATAAGAACATCCAATAGTCAAAGGTATATGAAATACAAATGGTATAGAGGGAAATAGTCCTAAAATTACTAAATTAACTACAACATAAAACCTCTTACCTTGGATATTGAAGTGTCATGTTAAAAGGAACCACCAGATTTCATATGTTCTGCTGTTCTGCTTTTTTACATGGCACATATTGCACTTTTACTTTCTTCTCCAACACTTTGTTTTTGCATTATTTAAATCAAATTGAACATGTTTCATTATTTATTTGAGGCTAAATGGATTTTTATTGATGTACTAATATTAATTTAAAAAATCAGCCGATTAATCGGTTTTGGCTTTTTTTGGTCCTCCAATAATCGGTATCGGTACCGGCGTTGAAAAATCATAATCGGTTGACCTCTAGAGCTAACTGTAAGCCCCTCCCACCAATTGAGCAAATGGACTACAAAAGTTCAGCCATTTTATCTTGTTTTTGTATATATCTATTAATTATAAATAAATACTGTATTTTTAATTGAAGTTGAAACAGTTTCAACAACCAGCCTTTTCACAGTGGTAGGTCTGCTAATAAAAGCGACTAATATGTTGTTTGAACACAGAGCAGAGATTACACCTCTTCTCTTCTCCTTTCCTGTGTCACTGACTGAGACTGCCTGGCTGCAGGCAGTAGTGGCTCCAGTGGCAGATGTTCCCCCTGCTCGTGATGAAGTGCTTCTTTAAAGAACTCTCTGGAATGGCCAGGGCCAGGCACTAATTATGACAGTCCTGCTGAACAGGCAGCTCCTGTCAGGTCCCCTCTCTCTCTCTCTCTCTCTCTCTCTCTCTCTCTCTCTCTCTCTCTCTCTTTCTCTTTCTCTTTCTCTTTCTCTCTCTCTCTCTCTCGCCCTCCCGCCCTCTCCCCCAGACTCCAGTGGCCTTCCTGGGCTTCAGAGGACCAATTAAAGCTGCAATATGTAACTTTTTGGGCGACCTGACCAAATTCACATAGAAATGTTAGTTATAGATCTGTCATTCTCATTGAAAGCAAGTCCAAGAGGTGGTAGTTTCATTTTTGCGTCTTTTACTTTCGATTTTGCACACCAGCTTTAAACAGCTGAAAATACTATATTTTGGGCTATGGAAAATATATTTCACAGCGGTTTAGATGATACAATGATTCTCTACACTATCTTATTTTGTTACATAAACTGACATTAGGCAAACTATTCGTTTTTTTGCAGTACTTCAAGACAGGTTATTGTTTGTCAGCATGCACGCAGTATACGTACAAGCATTTAGCCAAGCAGAGAGAGAAACTCTCTTCATTGACAAGAGGCCTAAGTCTACTCAGTGGACTAGACCAACACCAGCGTAATTCCAAAACCTCACCCATCAGACAGGACAGACAGACTGCTCGTCCCTGACATCAAGTGTCCATCGGCTGCTGCGTCCGTCTGACTATTCTCCTCCTCTCCTACCTCTCCTACCTCTCAAAGGTCAGCGGAGGGGCTGTGTTTTTGTCAGGACCAATTGATGGCGGCGCCCTGTCAGGAACACTACACGGTAGGTTATGTAGCAGGTGGACCAGCCGCAGACTGCCAGGCAGCTCTGTAGCTCCCTGGGTCTCCAGTGAGGGGCCGTCACTGATGGGGCTGCGGGGGCCATGGGCCCTCATGCTGTGGGAAATATATTTTACTGCCCCCCCTCCCTGGGTAATCAATACCACCAGCACTATTATTCTGCCACGGGGCCACGGCGTATCGACAGCGGCTGGATGAGCAGCCGGCGTGTGACAATGAGGAATGTTGTTTAATTCAAGGTCATTAAGCCTCCTCGCCTCCCGACGGTTGCTTCTTCACTTTCAAAAGGGCCAGCATTATGTTCCTGTTTCTTCCCAAAGAAAACATCCCCGGTGCCATTCGTATCAATTTGTAATATGACCGCCGCCAGAGATAATGATGTAAGCGGGTGATGGCTGTTATCCAGAGACTGACGGACCCTCATGTTGACTGTTATAGTATGTTTCTCATGACTAAAATGGTTTAGTTTTTGTCCGATTAGATCCATGGTGTCCAGTTCATGTCTGTCATGTTTGAAGCCTTCCTGATTTCATGTTCTCTGCTGCTAAACTTGACAAATATTTTGAAGGTCATTTGGTGTTTACCGTTAATGCAGTCCCCGCAAAAGCAGGAACATTGCCTTTAAATTTCAATCGTGCTATAGTGCTGAACTTTGGCGATACAGATTGAATCGAGCCCTTTGGGTTTAGTGTTGATTTGAAAAGAGGAATTCAGAGCTGCAAATTCAGGGAAGAACGTTTTTTAAAACTGACCATGTCCTGTGCATATTTCACTCTCTAGGGATCGCAGGAGGCTGCTGAGGGGAAAACGGCTCATAACAATGGTCGGAGCGGCGCACGGCTGGAAACCATGTGTTTGATATAAACTAAACTTTTTCAGGACCCTGTCTTTCAAAGATAATTCGTAAAAATCCAAATAACTTCACAGATCTTCACTGTAAAGGGTTTAAACACTGTTTTCCATGCTTGATCAATGAACCATAAACAATTAATGAACATGCACCTGTGGAACGGTCGTTAACTGCTTACCATCTGTAAGCTGTTAGTGTCTTAAGGTCACAGTTATGAAAACTTAGGACACTAAAGAGGCCTTTCTACTGACTCTGAAAAACACCAAAAGAAAGATGCCCAGGGTCCCTGCTCATCTGCATGAATGTGCATTAGGCATGCTGCAAGGAGGCATGAGGATGCAGATGTGGCTAGGGCAAGCAATGTCCGTACTGTGAGATGCTTAAGACAGCACTGCAGGGAGACAGGACGGACAGATGATCGTCCTCGCAGTGGCAGACCATGTGTAACAACACCTGCACAGGATCGGTACATCCAAACATCACACCTGCGGGACAGGTACAGGATGGCAACAACTGCCCGAGTTACACCAGGAATGCACAATCCCTCCATCAGTGCTCAGACTGTCCGCAATAGGCTGAGAGGCAGGTCCTCACCAGACATCACCGCCAACAGACAGCAAGCAATGCAAGTGTAGAAGCACGGTGGCTAGGAAAAACTCCCTAGAAAGACCAGAGCATCTCACAGCAAGAACTGGCAAATCTGGTGCAGTCCATGAGGAGGAGATTCAGTGCAGTACTGAATGCAGGTGGCCACACCAGATACTGTTACTTTTGATTTTGACCCTCCCCCTTTGTTCAGGGACACAATTTTCGATTTATGTTAGTCACATGTTTGTGGAACTTGTTCAGTTTGTCTCGGTTGTTGAATCTTATGTTCATACAAATATTTACACATGTTAGGTTTGATGAAAATAAACGCAGTTGACAGTAAGAGGACGTTTCTCCTTTACTAAGCACTAGTCAACCTCAGGGCCAGAATAGACCAGCCTGAAGGACTTTGACTGGAATAATAGTAGTTTGTTGGAAATGTAAGTGGCCTTTGTTATGCTTGTTTATTTTGCCGACAGTGTGATTTGTGCGTAATTTCCAACTGATTGTAGAATCGTCATTAAAGCACGTTTTGGTAAAGTGCAACCTTTGTCTGCCTGCCTTTCAGAAAGAAGTGTCATTGGGTGCATTCGAGCAGATCACTTTTGTCAAGTCGGTGACTAGCGTTGGTCACCACCTTTCAAAGTTTATTGCATTATGGGGTGAACAATTGTCTGGCTTGCATGAACTTTACATGAACTTTACATAAATAATGTGATCAACGCTCATGACGTTTTGACTGCAAATTTCTGCAGTTGCTCTTCGCCAACTTCTCCTTCCAGCCATCACCTGCGTAGTGGCCATTGTCAACCAATCATTAGGGTGCTTTTCAGACAAGACCGTGATTCA
Source organism: Oncorhynchus clarkii lewisi (assembly GCF_045791955.1). Taxonomy (NCBI): domain Eukaryota; kingdom Metazoa; phylum Chordata; class Actinopteri; order Salmoniformes; family Salmonidae; genus Oncorhynchus; species Oncorhynchus clarkii. Next base: position 76,054 of record NW_027258203.1, on the reverse strand, counting down.
TGTATACAGTAGATATATACAAATGAATATGATATTTGAGGCTCTCTCTCTCTCTCTCAATTGATTGTACAATGTGTACACAAGGTTTCACTTTGAGTGTGTGACATGGGGGTTGGAGACATGTTTATTTCAACTTTGTAAAGAAAAGCTTTTATAAACAATGGTAACTGGCATGTTGATCTGAGCCTTGCTGTTGGAAAATCCCTTTAGTGTCCGACTTTCGGCTGTTGCAGATGAACCAGACTTCATTTGTCTACAGTCGGTTGCTTTAGCCTTACCACTCAAACGAGCCCAATGTCTCACTAGCACTACAACTCCTGTATTTACAAGGAAGCAAACAGAACGAAACAGGAAAGACCTACCTGGGGTGTATTCATTAGTAGGTTGATATTTGACCCTTTGCAACTTTCTCACTCATCATTATTCATGATTCATTCAGGATAATCAGTAATCATGGTAGCATTCACATGAATGTAGAAGTGTTTCGAAAACATTCTTGTTTGTAATAAAAGTGACTCCAAAATGACACACTACATGATTTACCATTTGTTTCTATTGGGCACAAATGAATCTGAAACAACCAAAATGAATGGCAAATGCATCCAACAAGTTAGTAGAGTCACAAGCTTGATGTAGTCATTGGTTGCTATGAACATGGGACCAAAAACAAAACTATGAATCTTTAGTGTTGTTAATGTTGACCCAAACCTTTTTGATATGTTTTGTTTGTTAAACATCTCTTTATCTGAACAATAGTATTATTATAAAATAATATCATTTCCAAATGTTTTGGAACATACAATATAGCTTAGTGTTTGAATTATTTATTTTATACAGTCGTCATTGCTCATCTTTATCAAGGGTGTCAATTTCAGACCCAACTGTATAATATTATTGTTGACAAGCACATTGCCCTTTTAAAGCACATTTATCTCCATTCCACTAATATGATAACACCAGCAAATCCTAGGGCTGTTGTCAGTCCAGGACTAGGCCTAATAAGTGTCTGGGAAACTGGCCCCGAGTGCTCACACTGGTACATCTTTAAATGACTTCATTAATCTAATCGTCCACTAATTGGTCAAGATAGCCTTTCCCCCAATGATTTTTATCACAGCTTAATTAAAACAGGCCAGCAAAACTGCTGAAATTGTGTCTTGTCTGACCAGCTTGATTGACAGACTGTCCCTGTGCCTGTCGGTGTTAAATTCCAGCCACTCATAAGATGTCCTCCCTTTACCCCTAGAAAAACACACACACACACACAGACACACACACACACACACACACACACACACACACACACACACACACACACACACACACACACACACACACACACAATAATCCCTTTCAAAGACAAGCAACGTGGCGTCAGATTGCCAGTGACTGATAAATCTTTAATATAAAAATTGTACAAGAATTCTGATACAAATTACAAGAGGTATTTGGACAAAATATGAATAAAATTCCATTTACATCCCAAAACCCATATGCATTTTATGCAAAAACCATAGACCGTTATGATACAGAAAAATACAAGGAAAGCAACAAAACAAAATCAATTAAGAAAGAGGACCTTGTTTTCTCCTCCAGTCTGCTAATGGGAAAAACCTGTTTAGGAGACATACAGTATTCATGAAGCTGCCAGTGTCACCATTATGAAACCAAGAGTGATGCAAGCTTCCCCTGTTGTAGATGCTGCAGTTTGCGGTGTGACTCTGTAGCAATGCTGCTCTGCCAGGCAGTGAAAATAAGAGTTGATTGAGATGCAGGCCTCTAGTTGCAGGGCGGAAACACAGCCGTTTAGCACAAAGAGAACCAGACAGCTACACAAAAACATCACTGTGGAAAAGAAAATGTACACAGTCTTTTTGAGATTATTTATATATAAAAAAGTAAGATTGGCATGTTGGTAAATAGTTTGGGGTGACTTGCTATAATGTTAAGGATTGTGAGATGTTCTTTTGCCAAATGGGTAAAAAGCACATTTTCTGCATGTTTTTTATTTGTTCCAGGATCATTTACTGTAGAATTGCTGTTACCAAGTTCTGAGGGTAATGTTGGACCACAGCGTATCATCTGTAAAACCACCAATCTGCCCATGTGTCTTTTCAGCCTTGCCACATGTATTTTTCAAGATGGATGACGTTAACCAGACAGCTCGCAAACATCCCCCTCCACTTACACTGGGTTAACGTCCTACCCTGCTCTCCACAGACTTAAACAAAGTGGATAGAGGTATACGATCCATAACGGATCACTAGACAACCCCACCTGCTCCATTGTCATCTCTCTCCTTCCCTCTCTCCATCGCTCTCTCTCTCTCTTTCAGTGATGGTGTGTTGTGTGGAAACTGACATTTGGCAGTCAAGAGTCCCCTAATGAAATATTAAACTCCACTCAAGCTGGCCAGTGAGGGTTTTAAGAGGCCTTCTCCTCCTGGGGACCGAGCCAGGACAGTAATGGTCCCATCGGCCTGACAACTGGGCTCTGTCCTGGACCCTAGTGGGCTAAAGATGGTAAGAAAGAGGGAGGGAGGGAGATTAGGGGTCAGGCCCTCTCAAAGGAGAGAGGAGAAAATGTACTGTAATGTCTCCCGTGAAGGAGGAGAGGGAGAAGAGTGGAAAGGTCAGGGGGCTCCATCACTTTCCAGCCAGACAGTCAAGAAGGCTGGCACGGCTTTCTTGCTCTCTCTGCTTCTCTCCATGTCTCCTGCCTTGTTAAGTGACTGCCGCAGGTCCCTGCCAGACCGCTTTCGTTCTCAGACCAGTCCCTCTGCTCTCCTTTCTCTCTCCCTATCCTCTAGTCTGGCTATTCTGTTCTGGACAGTCTGTTCTGTGTCAGGGCAGTTTTCTCAGCTCATTTGCAAGCTCTCTCTAGGAGCCGTGGCGTGCTGGCATGGCCATCGAGTAAGAGACAAAGGGGCTAGAGATGAGGAGTCAGTGTAAGGGAATTTAATCTCTCTCTGGCACACTAACACACACACTAACATACACACTAACACAAACACTAACACAAACACTAACATACACACTAACACACACACACTAACACACACTAACATACACACACACACACACACACACACACACATACACACACTAACACACACACACTAACACACACACACTAACACACACACACTAACATACACACTAACACACACACTAACATACACACACTAACATACACACTAACACACACACTAACATACACACACACACACACACACACACACTAACACACACACTAGCACACACACTAACATACACACACTAACTTACACACTAACACACACACACTAACAAACACACGCACTAACACACACAGGTCACTGATTGAGCTCTCTGGCTGCTTGAGAGGTCTACAACATTGAATAGGACAAGAGGAATGTTTAAGCTTTTGGGTTCTGCTGTCTTTCTCATCAGATCAGGTTGTGAGGTTTAACCACGCAGGCTAAGGTCACTGGCTACAGCAGCGTTAGTTAAGACTACTCTTAGCTTGTTACAGTCTCACGTTCCTCAATAGACTGCGTGTTGATTACAAACCAGACTTCCCAAGCATTCTCCCAGTTCTTTAATATCCATGGTATTCATCGTAAGCCATCACTTTCAAAGAGGGGCTTCCGCACCTTGAATACTTCCGCACAACTTGAATACGCTCAGTTGGACAACTGACTAGCTTTCCCCTTTCCACCTTCTCTCTCAGTGCGTTCCATTGCGGTCCAACTCAATGCTACATTCCACTGTTCTCCATAATGAAACGCTAGCGTGCCCTGCAGTGACAAGGCTGTATGCTAACGTTGGACAGACTGCTTTATTACATAGAGTGATGGACCGTGGATGAGCTCGCTCTCTCTCTTTTCCCCCTCTCTGCCTCGGGGTGTCCTTGTTTCCCGCCCATCACCAGTCCTCTTGTTGAGAGTGTGGGTGTGAGAGAGAGAGAGAGTGAAAGAGAGACAGCTGTCAGCAGGGTTCCTGGAGTGACACTTCTGTACTTCTCCGGCTGGGCACGTGGCGGTAAGGTGCAGTACGGTGCACTGAGCAAATGAGGCAGGCTGCGCCTCAGTGCCACTCCAGGGTGTTGCCGAAGGTTCCTGTACAAAGTTTTTCCTTCACCTGGGATAAACAGGCAATTACACATCCTTTTTCTACGGCGATGGCCATTTTGTGAACTTAAGAGCACACTATTAGTCGGTATCCCTAAAGGACCCGGGAAGGGGGGGAGGGGAGGGGGGTGAGTAGTGGGTTGAGGGGGAAGAGGGGGGCGGGGGTGTTTTCTCTCAGGGAGGGAGAGAGAGAGCGGTGAAAGAGAGAGACCGGTTTGGATCTCTGTCGGCGTCACAGTCCTGTCAGCAACATTCACGTCTGGCGGTGTAATGAAGTGACAAGTGAGTTATTAGACAGATCAGCGTCAGAAGGCCTCCAGGTAACGGTGGAACAGCACATTTTTAATGATACTCACTGTCATCCTTTCTTCCTCTCAAGTCAGCCCTCCACCTCCGCAACCCCTTTCACTCAGCTCTTTCTCTCTCTTCAGAGAGGAGAGGGGTGAAGCCTGCTGCCAGTGTCGTGGAGGTTGGTAGAGAGAGGAGAGGGGTGAAGCCTGCTGCCAGTGTCGTGGAGGTTGGTAGAGAGAGGAGAGGGGTGAAGCCTGCTGCCAGTGTCGTGGAGGTTGGTAGAGAGAGGAGAGGGGTGAAGCCTGCTGCCAGTGTCGTGGAGGTTGGTAGAGAGAGGAGAGGGGTGAAGCCTGCTGCCAGTGTCGTGGAGGTTGGTAGAGAGAGGAGAAGTCTTAAGAGTTTACACCAACGTGTCCATCAAAGGGTCCATCATGCCCATTGCAAAATAGTCATAAAAAAAAACTGTCCAACACTTTCATGGATATAACGGGGGTTTGAATACTGTATACCACGTAACACTGTGCGTTTTTATCCCCTTTAGATAAGCACCAATCAAGAAAGAGGAGCTCTCAATTTTTTCACATCCATAGTAACACGACAAAAACACAATAATAACCATCAACTCAAGGGCACAGACTCAAAATGAAGACCGATCTGTCTTTCTTTTTTTCTTTTCTTGGAAAAAAAAAGGAATTGATATTGGACAAGACATCTGCATCAAGATGACATCACCCGCCAATAAATACCCCTTCCCCTGGCTGCCTAGTTATCTGAAACATTTGTACCTTAAGATGTGTATGGAAACAAGGAAAATGGCTGCAAATAACTCCGAAAACAGCCAGGCAATGGCGACAGAGTTTCACAGAGTTCAGCTTTGAAGCTGACAATCAGCAATGGAAATCAATACTGAAAAAATATAGCAAAATGCTTAAGACTCAAGTGCATCATATCAACTTAAGTTAAAGTACAACTGTATGGCGGAAAATTCTAGATGTTTTAAAAACCAATGCTCCTTTTGGTCACAGTTTAAGGACTATTTCTTTGTTTTATAATCAATGTGACATTCACAATACTTCTGATAGGATGGCCATTTTTTGCATGGAAACGTGTATGTAATAATAGGACACTCAACCAACGCTTGTTTTAGGTCACAAATACCACATGCAGTGGAAAGATTAGCCTTCTTCAACCTCTGTAGCCAAGTACTGTGATATTACAGTCACACACTGGGTTTACACTCCTTGAAATGAAAATAACACAAACTAAATTCCTCAATACTTAAATCTTCTGCCTTGAAAACCAGCAGCTGTCTTGTGGTCAGTCACGTTACTGTATCTGGTAGAGTAGAAATACTTAGACTTTTCCTGAATACTATTATTTGAGTAAATGGGCCGGATGTTTGGATTCGTTCAGGAGAAATATGGGTCTTTTGTTGTGAAATAGCGTTTTTGAAACTGAACACGTGCAAAAAAAATAATAAACCTGTCATTTCCCCTTGGCACTGTGGCCGTCTCAGACCCCGAACATCGCGGTAACCAAAACCATTGTAAAGTCCTTGTAATAATATTACACATCCCGCTTGTATAGTTGCAAAGTGCGAAAAACTGACTTGGTATAGTAAAAGCTATAAATGATAACAAAAACAAAAGAACAGAGAATGATATTGGTGTAGGAGCCCCCAAAAAAAGCATGCCGGCAACCTCCGCATATCTAACAAGTAGATACAACAAGTCACATGATCATTAGTTCTTCTCCTTCTCAGTTTAAAAATGGTTTTTAAACTAACATAAATGAGTCAAGCTAGTAAAGATGCTACCTCTTTCTTGCCTACCTTAGCGCTGGAAGTATTGTACTGTAACATAAAAACCAAAAAAGAGAACCAAAAAAATAGCTAACAACCATCAAATACAATTGTTTTACACCAATAGCCTCTTGGGACATATTATTTACAAATGAAGCAGTCATGCTCTTGTATGGGGTTTCCGTTAAAAGCTATCATTACACAAATACAACAAGAAGATTTATATTTTTATCATTTCTGCAGGCAACAGTCACAAATAAGAGTTTGAATAGATTCTTTGGAGATGGACAAAAACAAAGACATATGGGAAATAGGAAATGGGGTTTATGGGAAACCGGCAGGGCCAGTTTTTGGAATAAAGACACTTCAAGTGTCTCATCCTCGTTCTTCCAAAGAAGGAAAGTCAAAAGTCAACGCTTACTGTATATAGTCACTGGATCTCATCGAAGGGAAAGAGAACTGTGGTGCATGACGTCTAGGGGTGGTAAGGTGTAGTTCCTGGGGGTAAGAGCTCATGGTTTGGGGTGAGAAGGGAGTCGAAGAAGGGGGTAGAGTTGGCCAGACGAGGGCCAGGGGGTTGGGCTAGTCTACCATGGTGGTGAAGGGCACGTTGTTTTTGTGGAGGTTGGGGTTCTGAGAGTGGCGGTTGCGGCTGCGCACCGAGGAGAACATCATGTTGCAGCCGGCCACTTTGCACTTGTGCATCTCGCGCAGGTGCACAGTCTTGTAGTGCACGCGTAGGGTCCCTTTGTTGCTGTACACTTTGTGGCAGATGCTGCACAGGATCCCACCACTGCCACCGGTGGAAGACAGGATGGTCGGCGAGGAGGAGGGGTCGGCGCCGGTCAGACCTTCTTCCGATCTTCCTCCGACTCCTCCCTCGCCGACCTGGTCCCGCCGCCTCCCGGCCCCTGCCTGCCCCGGGGCATGCTGGGAGCAGTCCTCCCCGTCGCTGACCCCTCCCTCCTCCAGGTCATCCAATAGGATACCCTCGTCGCTGCCCTCGTCCGACTGGCGTGATGAATGGACTGACCCGCTGGACTGAACACTGGACGCGGTGCTCAGGTCCAGCACCATGTAGTCGTCTGGGGGGCCACTGCGGTGGTAGAAGCCGTTGGTGAGGGGGTGGTGGTGGTGGTTTAGGGGGTGGTGGTGGGGGTAATCGGTGCCTGCCGGGGAGCTGGCGTCACGGTTCAGCCCTCCTCCCCCCAGGCTGGCGCCGACAATGCCCGCCCCTGCCATGGCGTCCAGGCCCAAGTGGTGCCCGGCGTAGATCTTAGCCAGGAACTCGGCGCGCAGGTCCTTGGGCAGCGGCGTGAGTTGGGGGTCCAGGACAATGTCGTCCAGCTCTTTGGTAAGCAGTTTGCGATGCAGGTTGATGTTGGAGCTGTGCCTGGTGGAAAGACATAATGAAGAGGGAGGTAGAGAGAGATCGTTTTCATAAGAAAATGGCTAAACAAGTTGTCAAATCAAGCAAAATGGTGCTTCAGCGCTTTAAACAATGACTGGAATGGTAACATTCTCAGATCTTTTTAGAAAGATGATACATTTTGCATTCCAAAACATGTGTTCTGTCTCGCCCAACACATGCACCTATGCTTGGAGTTCTAAGTATTTGAATGATATTGTATCAGTCACTACATTTTCAATAACCCTCCTCTCTTCCTGTCCTCTTCACTAACCCCTGACCTCACGCCAGACAAAATAACTACTAAACGATTCACCTTGTTTTAGAACCTCTCCTCACTCTTTACCTTACTTACTTAACCTATCAAGAGGAAGCTACGTTGTCCTTCTCTTAACGTTCCCCTAACTGGTCTAACGCGGTGTGGCGAGAGCACCCCGCCACGGTGTTTACCACAGTCAGCACGTCTAGCACAGCTCCGCTGCAAATCCAATAGACTCTGACTCAATTAAATACTCCACCATATTGAATGAGAGTTTATCAATTGATTGGAGCTGTGGTAATGCGATAATCGAGGGAAAGTGGATAGCGTATTAGATCTCCGACAGCATTATCACACTGGCTCCCTATTGGAAGGGGCTTTATCAGGCCTCCCCTTTTAAACATATGATCCCCATGTATCCCCTTCGCTTTAATAAGAAATAAAAATGTCCGCTTTTTCACACAGAGAGCAGTAGTATCTCATAACGCATAGCCACCGCCATCGAATTCACAACAAGGAAGTGTAAGCCTGGATCTGGTGTCGTGCTACAGCTTGCTAGAGCTAAAGGGTATTGTTTGTGAGGTGTAGCAGTCTGCATTGCAAAGCCATGCCAAAAGATGTGAGGTAAAATGTGTTTTGACAGCTCAAATTCAATGCCTCTTCCCTCCAATTCCACAGTTGCCATTTCAGACTGGGAGTGATGCAGGCTCCACCACAGCAAATGTCACAATAAAATGGACAAAGAAAGGTAAACATAAGTGTGTAATAACTGGTGCCAGATATGGAAGTGGCACAGTATACACATCCCACTGTCCACAATACAACATGTTAGGGGACTTTTCAAATGAAATCAAGACTTTTAAAGTGAAATTAAACAAAAGTAAGCAATGACTAAGGAATATCAAGCAGTGCTTTTAAATATGAGGGGTTTCATGCAAGGCAAGGGGCACGGTGGAGGGAGTGACAAACTAAAAACAGACGTCCTTGGCAGGACAGGACGAGGGCAAATGGATTCACAATGTATAGTAGAGCTTACCAGCAGTGCCATGGTTGATGCAGCCAAAAAGGGTCCCTGGCCTTTAATTATTTAGTTCCCTATCGGACATTCTCCTGCAAGAGGGTAAAAATAGTATACATTCATTGGAATGGAGGGACCCCTTTCTTTCTGTGTTACAAGAGGAAGCAAACAGGAGCACCGTCCACTTGAGCATTGTCAGCATCGAGGAGCGGGGAGAATCGATTGGCCGTGGTTGTCACTGCCGCGTGTGTGCCTGTGCGCGCAAGCTTGTGTGTGTGTGTGTGTGTGTGTGTGTGTGTGTGTGTGTGTGTGTGTGTGTGTGTGTGTGTGTGTGTGTGTGTGTGTGTGTGTGTGTGTGTGTGTGTGTGTGTGTGTGTGTGTGTGTGTGAAAGAGAGAGAGAGAGCGAGAGAGAGAATATACAGTACATCCATGTTCTGAGACTTATGGAAATTCTTAGCTCTCTTCTTTTAACCTATGATAACAGTCTGATACACAGATGGTGTTATCTTATGGTCCAAATAGTCATGACTCATTGTCTCTACTAATGTATCCCTGTGTAGATGGAGAAATTACTGTTTCCACAACCAATAAACAAACAATTGGGTCTAGATATTTTGCTACATCGATTACATTCAATTTGATTGGTTTGTTGATTGTTTTTAGTGGGGATGCCAACAGGCTATGGCATTAGCTGATGTGATTGGGCTGTATGCTGTTGATGATGCTCAGGTAGGCGGGTCCTTTGCAACATGTCTCCACCCCTAAAGCCACACCCCACACACTGCTCATAAGCTCTAGTCTGCCATGGCTCCCTGACTGATGAGGTTAAAACACATGCTAAAGTGCCAGGCAGTAAGTACCCTGAATTACTACAGTATTACTAAGTACTACTGCATCAGCCATATGTCATTACTGTGATATCAGCATTTATACTAGATGACAATATCAAGACCACAACTGAATAATTAACACACAGCCCATCTACATTCTACATGTATATGTCCCTTCTGGTCCTTATACTGTCATTCACAAAGTCCACATTCTGACCCTGAGGGAAAAAAGATCTGTTGAGTAATCAAACAATTAGTGATTACTGTTTCAAATAAATAAATAGATTGTTCATCTGCATCTTTGGAACAATTCAAGCCTGTGGAATATGGTGTGAGTAATGGCTGCTTGAATAGACTTTGCTGAGGAATTCACCTGCACCGGTGACAGATGCATCTCCTCCCTATCTCTAAACATATTCACTGGAAGTGTGTCAGGCTGCAGTTATATTCTTGGGGTTATATTTTCCTCATTTAGAGGCCATACACAGATTCCTTCATTTATCAGATTTAGCCTCTCTGCCCCATCTCCCTGTCTCCATCACTCTGCCACCACTATTTCACTCCCCCTCTTCCCCATTCCTCTACCCCCCAAACCAAACTCCTTCGTTCCCTCACTCCCTTCTCCACCTCTCCCTCCCTGATGACCAGTAACGTGGCAGGAAAACCAAATTGACAGTCTCATCTTCGCCCAAAGACGGGGGAGGCCTCTTGAGAGGCCATTTTGTTTGTGCAGAGTAGGAGGAGATGGAGAGAGAGAGGCTAGCTAGCTAACGCGTCTGTCCCAGCCAACGTTAATCATCTTTAGGCTCCCGTCTTTCCTCCAATGGCCCTGTCCTTCCCTCTGTACCGTGTGTGTGTGTGTGTGCGCACTGTCTAAATGAGTCGTAATGAGCAAAGTGAAGTCATATTAAACTGACGCTGATGGTTCTTTGCCTCTGCTGTCATGTGGGGTTGCTATGTGATGAGGTTTGGAGTGGAGAGGTGGGAGGATGATCGAGGGGTTGGGTAACACATTCATCATTATCTGTCTTTATTCTCTACTAGCTGTACTACCTCAGCAACACACACTGAAGTTCAGTTCAGACGTAGCTGGAGAAACTTGATCAAAAAGTTCATAAAAGGAATATTCCTCTCAGGGGTTGGTTACACAGACTCCATAGACACACCATGGAGGTTTAGATGGAAGGCTAAGTTACAGATCACATCAACAAAGCCCTGTCATTATATTAGCCTACAATTACTTACAGAATGTGAAATATTTGCGACGCTTATTGTTCCAAACGAAAGCCTTCTGAAAGTGATTCTCTGATTATCTTTTTGTCTTTATCCACAAAACCCAAATGTATCAAAGATAAATTAACATAAAAGTCCCCTTTCATAGTGTAATGTCATTAACATACTGTTCATCAGTAGATATTTTGTATTTTGAACTCGGGATCTGTGGCTAAATTAAATAACACATTCTCTCTATAAATGATCAGGCCTTTGTTTAAGCATGGCAAATCAAGAGACTGCAGCTTCACTCAAGTTCTACCAGAGACTGGGCCCACATGGCTTGAAGTGGAGAAGGAGGAGAGAGAGGGGGAGAAGGAGGAGAGAGAGGGGGAGAAGGAGGAGAGAGAGGGGGAGGAGGAGGAGAGAGAGGGGCAGGAGGAGAGAGAGGGGAGAGAGGGGGAGGAGGAGGGGAGAGAGAGAGAGGGGCAGGAGGATGAGAGAGAGTGGCTCTCAAACGTAATTAACCTTCACTCTCTGCATCCCTCCATCCGTGTGGGGACAAGGGGCCTCCGCACACTAGTGCATCATGGGAAATAAGTGCGGGAAAGCACCTGGTGACAGAGTACTCCGATGAAGGGATGAAAATGAATAAAACAAGGAAGAGTTTTAATATAAACATGTAGAAAAGAGAGAGGGAGGCCCTGTCGTTGATTTAGTAAAATATGATTAACGAGGATAATAAGGCCGATGATTACTGGTCGGCACGCCTTTCAGACGTTAATCATACTACCGCTGCTGCCACCGCTGTGTGTGTGTGTGCCGCCCTCTACAATAAATATGCAATCATTTACCTCTGAGCTGAGCGCCTGGTGGCCAGGGGGCTGGAGGGAAACACTGTACTGTTACTGTATTGATGTACAACTAGCAGCTAGATGTTAGAGGACTCTCTGTACTCTATTAGCCGTGTGTGTGTGTGTGTGTGTGTGTGTGTGTGTGTGTGTGTGTGTGTGTGTGTGTGTGTGTAAAACAGCAGTATGCTATGTTGTTTATCCTGTTAGTTAACCACGCCATTGATCTGTATCTTTACATCTACGTCACCATGTAGATACAAAATGCCCCCCCCCCCCCCCCCTCTATTCAAACGCTTGTGACACTATTGTCATTTCCCATTGTCTTTTGTTGTTTCCCTTAAATATTAATATGATACCGTAGATCAAATGTCCTTGTCCTCCCCTCTAATTGACTCTGACATCGGGGCTTTTGAAGGTAGCGTTTGTTTGATGCGCCTACCTACGATCCTCTGGGGTGTCACTCCACTGTAGAGAAATAATTGACTAATGGGATATGCTGAGGTACCTGGACAACCTCCTGTTGTTGGTATAGACGTCAACATCTCGCTGGGAGGAGAGAGAGGAGAGGTGGTGGGGGAGAGGAGGAAGCTGGTTATTAGCACTGCATAGTACAGACCTGGATTTTGCATACATTATCTGGTTGGAAACAAATGTCTGGGTGTCCCAGCAGATTTAGGCTCAGATACGGTTTCTGTTGTTATAGAAATTTTACATTCTAAAGCTCAAATACAAGGGATGAAGAGAAGGCATACGGTTTGGTTTACTGAGATTAAATATCATTATTCTGTGATATAATTAATAGATTATTATAATTACATTTAATGCAATATAACCTGTATTAATTAATCATACAGTTACTTATCAGATTATTTTAAATATTATTTGAATTTGTGCTAAAATATAATAATGATTGGTTTCATAATATCAGAAATAATATGTTATTAGCTGTGGAATTAGTAACATTTTGTAGAGAATCTTATGAAAAATGTAATTTGAAACTCAACTTTATGTAGCAGCAAACCAATGTCTGAGGCGTTGTGGTTTCCCAATCCTTCCTCCACAATAATATTATCAGAGGGGAAAAGTCCTTATGAAAACCACCAAATGATTTTCCCATGTTACAACTACAATTACACTGCAGCATTCATTATGTAGTTAAGGGATTACCCAGGGACACATCTGATTGGTGTTCGGCCAGAGCCCTGACTATAGCTTCAATACCCCACAATTCCTTTGGCCCCGCGATACCCCTCTGTTGTTACGCTTCTCTCCTTATTCCATAGGAGCGGCAGGCTCAGTAATACATCCCATATGCTACCAGGAATTTATGCGCCACACAAAAAATCCGTCCCGAATGTCACCCTATTTACCATATAGTGCACTACTTTTGACCAGGGTTCTGATCACAAGTAGTGCACTATATAGGGTATAGGTTGCCATTTGGGACACACTCAAAGTATGGAAACAATAGTGTACTTAGGTGTAACTCACGCACATCTTGGTCTAAAACCGTCTTCTTTCTAAGATCCATATGTTCACAGCAGTGATTGTCCTCTCTTCCTGCTACACACCTATCTATTCATCAGTGCCTTATGTTAAAGCGCTTCTGGAATTTATACACTTGTGTTTCTGGTAATCGAGTCAAACTGTCACACGCACATCACTAGGGCAAGATTCCACAGTCACTGTGACACCGTGTCTGTGAGCGTGGGTTGAGGTTCATGCTTCACTATACGCCTGTGGAAGACATTTGGGTTCATCTTTGAGCCAAGATGGAAGATGAAACACAGTCTAATTTGACCTCGTTCCCTCACAGTTGCACCTCTCTATACTACAGCACCCACTGCCTCTTGGAAACCAAATCCTTTACTGTGAGTCAGAGGATCCTAACTAGTGCTGTTTTTCACTGATTCGTTTTTCCCACCACTGTCATCCCCTCCTCGTTTAGTGCCGGAGTTAAGTGTTTTTTTAAAGGCCATTACGGGGTCGCCGCGGCAGATGCTAATACAAGTGGGGAGCGCTAATGTCGGAGAGCGCCCAATAAAAAAGATGGACGGCTAAATTATATAGTTGGGAGACAAGCTTGGGCAGTGGTCGGGAAGGATGACGGGAGGGGGAGGGCTCTGATTCATACCTTGACTTCCACTAAATAAGGAAGTAGGCCGCTGAATTAGGCCTCCTCATTGGTCAGTTTGGCCATGTGTGTCCAGCTCCTGAGCAGGTATTGGTCGGCTTACTCGCCACTCATTCAGAAATGTGTGAAGTGAGTCGTTGGGATGCCTCGATACCATTGGCGTTTCTGTCACGGTAATTTAGTATCTAAACATTTGTGTAGATGTCTGTTCGCTGTGGGGAGGCTGTTATTTGGATCGTATCAAACCATAAGGTCAGGGCTATTTGTTTAATATCATATTTTATTTTAGTGCAATAAAGAGACTAATTAAAAATACTGTGTACATTACAATGAATGAGTGAGTCTCTGTAAGACTATTTGCATCTGTAGGAACGCATCAGCTTTTGAGTTTGTGTGATTTTATACGTGCACAAGCATGTGTTTGTGTGTGTGGTTATGCGAGACAGCAGGCCTCTCGTGCCCCGGGCGCTCCCTGTCCCTAAAGCCTCGTCAAAGAGGGTAACGAACTAACGCATCATCCGCGGCTGCGTCAAACACACGCATCGGCACGGCAACGCATCCTTTAATAACACTTCCTGTCATCTCCCTGCTGTCGGCACCAGCTGCGTCAGGTGAGCGGCATGATTTCACCTTCTCTTCTCCTCCGCTAACTCTATTTTACCTGTCTCTTCTCCTCCATCCCCCCCTTTCCCCCTCTCTTTTCCGCTAACACTATAACCCATCTCTCTTTTTTCCCTCTCATCCACCTACTCCATCCCCTCTTCCCCTCCCTCTATCCCTGCCTCCATCCCTCTATCCCTGCCTCCATCCCTCTCTCCCTGAACAAGTGCCAGAGTCACCTGCTCTATTTACTTGGTGCTAATGAACAAACAGGAACAGAATGAACAGATGCCACTGAAACAAGGAACTTAATAAAGACCCCGGGTGGAGAGGGGAGGCGGGTGGAGAGGGGAGGCGGGTGGAGGGTTGCTGTTGAGGCAAAACAACTGAGAAAAACTAGAGAAAAAACTCCTCAGAGAAGCAAATTAGATTAGGAGGGGGAGAAAACAGCTCTTTATCTAAATAAAAAAGTGTCACTTGTCACCACGGCGTGCTCTAACACAACAAAACATGTTTTTATCTCTTTCTTCAGAGGAGCTGGTTGAGTGAGGCTTCCCCTCTTCTAGAGCTCTAGAATGTGGCATATGTCATTATACTGGGAGCAAAGGCATGCTCTGACTGTGTGTGTGTGTGTGTGTGTGGGGGGGGGGGGGGGGGGGGGGGGGGGGGCTCTGCTAAAGCGATAAAGAGATGCATTTGTTACACTTGAAGTCATGTCTATTTTCGAGGGGCGTTGGGGAGGAGATGAATTTACATTTCCTTTCAAGGGCCCTTTTTCCACCGACACCCCACTGTGAAGACAGACTGGACCGTTCAGTCAAATGGACATGCTTGTTTACACGGTGGTCAGGGGAATAGACCTGGCAATGTCACACACAAGGCCTTTACTTCGGGTTTTTTATGATGCTAATAACAATGCTAATGAGTCACTATAGATGCTACCATGGGGTCGTTGTTGAGAGTTTTAATTCCCTAAATTACCCTAATATCCGGACATATTCGATAGGCTATTTTCAAACCACTCTTAGGCCAGTCGAAGTCTAACGTCAAACATCCCCTCATACAAAAAAACAAAACAATTGTTAGCAATTCCTTGGAGAGCTAGATGCTAGTTGCTAGCCCAGGGCACTCTGATGTTGTGTAGCCTCAGCATGTGTTGTGTTCTGGCGTCAACCTGCTGCTAGCTTTAGTGGGTGTGTGTATTCTGGGAGGGTGTGTGTGGATAGGGTGGATGTGCGAACAAGCCCAGGTAGGTAGAGCGTGGCTAGCCTCACCTCCTGGAGCAGGGCGCTAATACATGCAGTGGCTTGACAGACCGCTGTCTACGTTAATGTATGCTACCTCACCTGTCAGTAACGAGGTGAGTGAGGGGAGGTAAACAGGGGTATATCTCAGAGTGGAAGATTGTATGTTCTGGCGATGACACTCTACTTCTCTGAACTTTGACATGACAGTCAACAGATGCCACTGTATACCTGTTACATTATAAAGTGTATCTCTGCTAATGGTGAGTTTCACTTAACATATGGTAGGTGACGCCTTAATAATTTCACTCCATCTAAGTAAGAAAAAAGACTTCACTGCAGTTGAGTAGCTCATCAAGAAAACTCATCTACTGTCCTAAACTTTCCACAATGACTGATATGATGAAATATCAAATAAAACGATACATGCACCATACATACATCCACAACATTGTCAATGTTTCTAATTACGTCATGTAATGTCAAAATGAAAGGACAAAACACATGTAATGAACCTACCTGTAATGAATGCCTGAATTGTTAGTATTTTATATATATATATACATATATATACACACAGTACCAGTCAAAGAGTTTGGACACCTACTAATTCAAGGGTTTTATTTTTACTATTATTCTACATTGTACAGCGTTGTACTATGATATAACACATGGATTCATGTAGTAACCAACAAAGTGTTAAACAAATCCAAATATATTTGATGGGTTCGCTTAGAAATGTCCTTGTTTCTGAAAGAAAAGCAAAAAATGTTGGTCCACTAAAATAACATCAAATTGATCAGAAATACAGTGTAGACATTATTAATGTTGTAAATGACTATTGCAGCTGGAAATTGCCGAATGTATATTTGCCGAATGTATATATTTATATATATATGAATATATATTTTTTTAAATATTTTTATGCAATATCTACAGAGGCGTACAGAGGCACATCAGTAACCATCACTTCTGTGTTCCAATGTCATGTTGTGTTAGCTAATCAAAGTTTATCATTTTAAAAGGCTAATTGATCATTAGAAAACCCTTTTGCAGTTATGTTAGCACAGCTGAAAACTGTTGTTCTAATTAAAGAAGCAATACAACTGGCCTTCTTTAGACTAGTTGAGTATCTGGAGCATCAGCATTTGTGGGTTCGATTACAGGTTCAAAATGTCCAGAAACAGACATTCTTCTGAGAAATGAAGACTATTCCATGCGAGAAATTGACAAGAAACTGAAGATCTCGTACAAAGCTGTGTACTACTCCCTTCACAGAACAGAGCTAACTGGCTCTAACCAGAATAGAAAGAGGAGTGGGAGGCCCCACTATTGTTTATCTCAAATTCTTGTTTTGTTACTTGAATTAATAACACCAGTTGTATCATAGTATTCATTCATACTCTACTGATATTTAAATAATTAGTCAGAAAAATTGAGGCAGTCAAATTAAGAACCAATTGTAAGCCAAGAAAAAATACACTGTTAGTGTGTATATATGTGTGCGTGTTGTACGACACTCACCTGTCTCTGCTCCGTCGGGAGGGGAAGGCGGCGTTGCAGCCGGACACGGTGCACACGTGCATCTCTTTGAGGTGCACGTTCTTGTAGTGCAGTTTGACACTGTAGGAGCTCTTGAAGCTCTTCTTGCACACGTAGCAGATCTTGGGGTCGTTGGAGTTGGGGCTGGTGCACAGTTCTCCCTCGGGGGAGTGCGAGGAGGGGAACTTGGGCGGGCTGGCGCCGTAGCTCATGGAGGAGATGAAGCTCTCGTGAAGGGCAGCCATGCTGGCGGCGGCGGCTGCGGCAGCCGCCATGCCCCCGTTGTAGAGGCCGTACTGGCTCATGCAGAACATGTCGTAGGTGGGGTCGTTGAGCTCCTCCTTAATCTTGATGGCGGGCTGGTGGGGTGAGGGTGAGGTGCGGCTCTTGGGGTCTTCCATCTCCTTCCTCAGCTGCGCCTCCTCATCTCTGGCCTGCAGGTCCTCCTGGTCCTTTTCCAGGTTGTTGCCTCCTCCTACTCTGGAGCTCCTGGAGGAGTTGAGCCTCAGCCTCTGGTGCTGCTCCTCCACCTCCATCATCTCCTCGCGGTAGAACATCTTGGAGTCCGAAGTCTCAGAATCGTTCTCAAAGTCTCTCTCGTGGTCCTGGTCCTCGGAGGTGAAGCTGTCCATGCAGCGGATCTCACCGCCTGGGCCTCCTCTCTCGCCCCTGCCGCCCTCGCCTCCGGGTCCCTCTCCCCGGCAGTCGTCCTGGTCGTGCCTCATCAGGTGTCCCCTCATCAGGCCTGGGCTCATCTCATCCTGGGAGGGGGACTGGTGCCCGCTGCCGCCGCTGTGGTGGCCGTTGTTGTTCCCTCCTCTGCTGTTGTTGTTGTTGTTGCGGTTTCCATTGATGTTGTTGTGGTGGAGGTGGGAGGAGGGGTGGTTGTGGTGGTGGTGGTGGTGGTGGTGACAGCTGTCGTCATCATCGTCGTCTTTGTCCTCATCGTACTCGTCCGCCACGTCAATCACCTCCTTCTCGATCTTCACCGGCATGCTGGACTTACGGGGCTTCTTCTTGGGCGTGGGGTCCGTGTTGGTGGCAGCAGCTGGATCCTGCTGGGGGATACTGGGGGTGGGCAGCCTGTGGTGGGACATTAGCCCACCTTCAGAAGACATATTGTGGGCGTTGTGGGAGGCTGCGGCTGCAGCGGCAGCCAGGAGCTGATGCTGCTGGTCCATCAGAGAGGTGCTGTTGGTGGTGGAGGGCAGGATGGGGCTGGTGGGCAGTGACACTGGAGGACTGACCAGGTGCTGTGGGGACAGCAGCGTACGGTAGAAAGGGGGCACCGGCTGGATGGGCTGCACCGACTTCAGGGAGGGGAAGACCAGTGGGCTCTGCAGGGGTGACTGGAGCATGGGGTCCAGGGGCGGGGTGGTGAAGCCCAGAGGCGGCCGTCCGGGACTGGTGAGGGTGAAGCCGCTCTTGGCGCTGGAGATGACGGGCGTGCCGGGGCCCGACCCACGGATGAGGTCCTTGTCGCGGTTGTTCCTCAGCATGGGCATGTGCAGGCGTGGGTTGGGGTTGGCGCTGTGGCGGTTGCGGCTGCGCAGCGAGCTGAACACCATGTTGCAGCCCTCGATGGTGCAGCGGTGCTTGATCTTGAGGTGTACGGCGTTGTAGTGGATCTTCAGCGTACCTTTGTCGTAGAAGGTCTTGCCGCACGAGTTGCAGCACACACGGCCCTTGCGTGAGGTGGCTCCCATGCGGCGCATGCGGTGCATCTTGGAGGAGAAGGATGAGTGGGTAATGCTCTTGGACTGCTCGCTCTTCACAAAGTGGTGGTGGGCCTGGTGGTCGTTGAGGGAGTTGGACCTAGGCCGTGGGGTCCCGGGTTGCCCCTGGCCTTGCTGCTGCTGGCCTTGCTGCTGCTGTTCCGTCTGCTGCTGGGACGGCTGGTTGGAAGGAGTGGGCGAGATAGGTGATGCCCGGTTGTTGGGCTCCTGTTTGGGCTCGATGGCGTTGTTCATGCCCCCCAGGGCTCCGATGCGGCTGGGGCTCTGACCGCTGCTGCGGAAAGGGCTGAGGGATACTTCGGACTCGCTGCTCTCCACCGGCTCGCCCTGGTTGGGTAGGCTGGCCTCGCGATCCCGGTCGTGGAGGACCCGGAGGCCCGACTGTTCCAGCGCCAGGCCATTGGGGGGCAGGCCCAGCATGGGGGCTGACACAGGGTTGATGTACTGGAACGGCAGCAGGAAGGCGAGACTGTTAGGGATGTTCTCAAAGTGGTGGATGCTGGACGGGCTGCTGGTCTCCATGTGGTTGAGGAGGCCTGGGCTTCGACCGCGTCCCGTGCTGTTGCTCTCGATGAACGTCCGGATGCCTGAGTCGGTCTTGGAGGAGGGCACGGTGACCGCCTGACCCTCCTTCTCCTGGATGGCCATCAGCTCTACGATGGACTTGGTCTCTCCGAAACGAAGGAACTGCTGCAGGGTGATGATCTCCTCTTCCCGAGACATAATGGACCAGCGGTCCAGCACCTTGCCCGCAGCATCCTAGAGGCCCAATGGAAAGACGAGAGAGAATAGACAAAACACACAAAAGTTATTGATTGTGCATAATCACTGTGGTCGGTCTGAGGTCGAGAGGGAGCGGGGTGGAAGGGGGTAGGGAAGGGGTGTTGTTATCGGCTCATGAAATTCAGAGGCCCCTGAAGCGACAAGTAAAGATTGATAATAGAGCTCTGATAATAACCCTCCTCCTCTTCCCTGTCCCCCTTTCCCTTCCCCCTTTCTCTCCTTCCTTCTTTACCTTTCATCAGCTATGCATACACAGTCATTAGGCACACAGGGAGAGGAACAGGAAGAGTTTAATAAAGTCTAAAAGCAAACAAATGGAGACCGCTGGGGCCGGTGGGGCTGGTGGGCTATTAGTGGGTACCTGTGAATTCTAACCATTTCTGGGGACGTTGATCTATTCGCTGTGAGACTGTTTAACAAAAACAGCCCGTGAAAGATGTGAACTCTCGCTGAGAGTCCCTCAGAACAGCGCACGGCACGCAGCTCCGCTATGTTTACTGCCGCGATGACAGCCGGGGAGAGAAAAGGCTGCTAAAAGAAAGAATGGATTAATTAGCGCGAGCCACTAATCGTACCTTGCTACTTGGCAACCATTTTTCATAGTTTCCTCTTATCTCTGAGGGAATCTAATGAACAAAGTAAAATGGAGTTAGGAATATCAGTCTATGAGGGGTTAAGTCGACTTTGACATTAAAATAAGAACATCCATGTTAATTTAAATGCGTCTTTGGAGGTGACACCGATCTGGCATCACTTTCATTAAGAACAGACCTGGGATCAGTTGTTATGTTAAAGAGGTTTACGGGATGCATATCTCCCATTAGATTCAATACTAATAAAGCAGCCATACTTTATCAGTGTGACCGTGTCAAGAGGAAAACGCATGTGCTTGCATTTACACTGCCTATGGAGAGAAGGTGGGAGGGAACGGGAAATGTAATGAAGTAAATGTTGACAGGACATATTTTACATCGGCCTTGGTGTTTCCCAACCCTGTGCTTGTGGAGCCCTGTGGAAGCGTGGGAAACAAAGTTTCCATCCTGGGAGAAAAGAATGACTCCGATGGGAGAGCTCTAAGCATTATTCCAAGAGGAGCACTTTCCTTGGCGGCCGTCTCTTTTGGAGATGGTGCTATTAACCACAGAAAAATAAAACGCCTCGAGTTTTGAACAAACATGCGAGTCAATTGCCAAACGTCGAGACATGGCAATGGATTCTGGGAAAGGAATCTTGGCAAGACCTGAACCTGAACTGAAGGAGTTTGCGGTCGGGCTCAGAGCTTTGATACACAGAATACTGACCCAGTTCTGTTGTCTCAGACTCTGAACCCACTGGTGCTCTGACTGTGTACTGGGAGGGTGGAACCCAGCAAATCACTAACAGAGATTGGCACATCCTGTCAACTAAACAACTTATTTGATTGACAGACTTTAACAGGTGTTAGTATGAGATTCAACATTAGTGCTAATCAATTATCTAGACATTTTATTTTTTAGTCCCACATTGCTTGTTCACATGGGAAGAAAACGGGGCTGTGTGCACTACAGAGCTGCTACTTTGTGAATGGTGTGAGTGTGTGTGCATATATGTATGTATGTATGTATGTATGCATGAGTGTGTGTGTGTGTGTGTTTATTATATGAGTGGTGGGGATAAACACTACAGTTTACTCTGCATGGTCCTGTGGGACCTCTGCAGCCCAGTCAAGTGTGACTTCAAGGGAACGACAGTGCAACCACAACAATTAGAAGCAACGCTAGGGTACTGTTCCCCGTTCACACCCCGCTCCTTCTCTCCTGCCTGGCAGAATCTATCAGAGATACAACAGTCTAAGAGGGTGTAAAAATACATCACAAAGGGCTTTAAAGGGAAAAACACAAGATAAATGTTTAACAAGACAGAGGGAGGGAGAGAATGGAAAAGGAAGTGTGTGTGTGTTCATGTGTGTGTGTGTGTGTGTGTGTGTGTGTGTGAGAGTGAGAGGGGGGGGTAGATAGAGAGTGGTTGCACATCATGCCCTTAGACATAGAAGCCAAATTAATCCTTGGGAGACGAAACATCAATAGTAACTGGGGTTATGTGTTGTTAAATATACATTAAAAAAACATTTTACACTTTCATTCTGTGTGTGTGAGTTTTTCGCTTGGAGGTATATGACTTTAAATTGTAGCCTGGGCACTATTATTTCATAGCTGCACGGCCGTTGGGGCATGTGGATTTCCATCGGATTCCATTGAAAAAAGTGAAGTATAATTAGGCAGAAAGATAAGAAATGGAGAGAATTGCTCAGATATAGTCACTTTGAAATGTACAACGAGAGTCGTAGAATAAGGGTCACATACGTTAATACACTGACAAGTACATAACAGGCATGTACGCACAAGGGACACAAACTCACCAAATGATTGGTGCAGAATGGAATAGCTATGACACATTCCAATATGCGTGGTACTATTTTGGATCTGTTTACTGTTACAAAGTGACACTAATGAAATACAATACAGCAAATTTTATCAGAGGTAGGTTATGGATTAGAAGATGCCCAATAAAAAGGTAGGCCTACACTGATCAATCAACAATAAATGTTCCTCACTTACCCTAACCACTGAGGAGAGAGTCAGACATTGCTGTTTCAAAGGTTCAAAGGTCACGCCACCACTTGGCAGTCCAAGTCCCCTTAAACACCCATCACACGCAATTTATCCTTGTGCTTTTCAGAACACTGTCCGGACACAGACAAGTATGGCTTATGTTCTTATCATATTCTTCCTTCCCATCCCTTCATCCCTGCTTGTTGTTCAATCACGATACAGGTCAGTACTACGGCGAGAGAGAGGGCCCATACTGCAGTGGGGGCTAGGAAAACACACACGGCCCAGCCTCCGTCCACTGTTCTGCTCTGCTCCAGATGCTCCTGGAGCACAGTCAACAGGGGCTTAGGCCACGGAAGGGGAGAGACACTGATGGAGAGAAAGACAGACAGACAGGGAGAGATAGATGGAGAGAGAGAGGGGGGATAGAAACACAGACAGGAAGAGAGAGAGGGTGAGGGAGAAACTCCAGCTTGCATTTAATGAACCCCACACCAACCAGAGTGAGTGAACAATATGAGGGTATTGCTTGACTACAGTTCCTGGTCCAGGGGGAAACCTCATGTGCTTTTTATCTCAGAAACTCCTCATTATTATTCGCCATTTTATAACCCCTCTCTGTTTACGCTGTGTAATAGTAGATGTTTAACGTGTTTTATGGTAACACTATCAAAGTACAGACCACAAGAGCTGGGCAACCAAAGATTCTAAATAAATATTAACAGATAATAAAACATAACATATTCGACAATGAACAAGAACATGTTTCATTGCATATTTCAGTCAAAGCAATGCTATTTGATGGTATCATGACTGGGCTTCATGTCTTTTATATACAAAAACAACTCTTTAGCACTTTTCTGTAAATAAACTTAAACTGTGAGACTCGATCCACATTCAAACACAAAGATATGCAATGATAAACCCACTTGTATATCAAACGCCGCTTGTTAATTGAATGCTAACTTCCTAGAAGATGAGAAATGACGTCTAACACCACAATAGCTAGTGTGTGTGTGTGTGTGTGTATATATATATACACACTGTGTACATATCATATCTCAAATTCCGAGACAGCTGATGTACATATTTGCACACAAACACACAGTCCCTGTAGTGTTAACCACCTCTTGCAGCCCACTCTGCATTAGCGCATTAGTCTAGCGCCGCCGCCGCAGCGTGAGTAACAAATGTGCCATTAGAAGCACTTTTTACAAGGAGGCACTCATCTCCCAATTAGCCTAATGTTGGCCCTCTCATTCCCATGTATTTTCCAGCACTGCCCCCTCCACCCCTCCATCCAACCCCAAGTAATACCTCATTAATCCCTCCCCCTCGCCCCGTTCCTCCTCCCTCCAGAGGTATGACAGATCACCCTGTCACTACACATCCCAGAGTCCTTTTAAACAATGCGGATAAACCTCAGTTTGTGAGGTTAATGACAATGAAACAATAATTACAGCAGAGACGCGGCGGTAGGATACTTAATCTAGTGGACGGCCCTCTACCCCCTCTACATTATTACTTTATCCGTGTCCGTGTCACTCGGAATTAATCCGCCCGACGACGGCTGTGTTTATTTATCTTGCAACCGGTTGGCTCGCTAGCGGCGTTCCCAGGTAATGTTTGCTAGTAGCGGAGGTGGCTGGGTGTTGTCGGGGGCGCCCGGCCCAGCAACCTGCCATGTTAAATGATGGCTGACAGGAGAAGATGATGGTCTTGTTATGGG
This sequence comes from Oncorhynchus clarkii lewisi, assembly GCF_045791955.1. Classification (NCBI taxonomy): domain Eukaryota; kingdom Metazoa; phylum Chordata; class Actinopteri; order Salmoniformes; family Salmonidae; genus Oncorhynchus; species Oncorhynchus clarkii. Next base: position 51,910 of record NW_027258203.1, on the reverse strand, counting down.
GCCGGGGCAACGCTGTCAGATTAAAACAAAACAGCCAATTATACAATTAGCTGTAGCGCTATTATTAACAAGCTGCGCTGAGAGAGAGAAGCTGGGAGGTTTTACATAGAGGACTAGAAGGAAAACATACACATACATCACTAATCATCACCTATCATAACCAATGACCCAGTCTATTTGGCAAGGAATGGAGAGAGATCCTGCACTCCTCACGCAAGGCAAACAAAGCTAATATCAACCATTAATATCTATGGGCTGTTAGCTGTACAGTCGACAGTCGTGTTCTGGGGTTTGTGGAATAGGGGATCTGTGACCCAGATAGAACTAAAGATGTCATAATGGGGGTTATCAGTCTTTCTAGGCTTTATGATAATGCCATTCAATAGACACATACATTATATCCAGGAAGTGCATCTTGGCCCTGATAGATGTAGGCTACAATGCGTAGGCTGGCTACGCTTGAGGCGGATTCACCAAGGGCAGAGCGATGCGACCAGCCACCACACGGCTGTATGTATTACCCTATCGCCGCGAAGGAGACTACTGGCTGGCCGTGGCGTTGGAGTTGAACCCTGGGAACCACATCGATCCACCAATCGGCTTGCAGTGCCGCGTACCCCCAGAAGACACCAGGGAATCCCCTATTGATCCCCCTCGGCCGCTCTCTCATCCCCAACGTGAAAAAGAAACGGCCTCTATCCCCACGCTCGCCACTTCAAGGGAGGTTAAGCACGAGTTCCTTGTGATCTGAGAAGGTCTTGAACCTTGTGGCTTCCCTCCTCCATGTTCTGTTTCTCTCCCTCCCTTTCTCCCATAATTGTTTTCTCTTTCTATCGTCCATGAATAATGTATTTGGGTAGTGGTGGTGGCGAGAGGGATGCCATGGGGGATGGGGTTCACAAAAGCTCAGTGCCTTAAGCCATCAAGTCAGAGGGCTAGGGCTGTCTCCAGCCCCTGCTCCGCTCCCATTGGCTCTCTGGTGGCAAGGTCGGAGGTCATTGGTTGAACAACCAGCACCACTTCCTGCATGGTGATGATGGGTCACAGGGGAGTGGGTCGACCCAGACGTGGGCGGAGGACATTTGTAAGGAACCTGTACTCTGCGATCTCGCTTAGCTAACACCATGTTCTCATTTAAACTGAATGTTTTGTATGTGAGAGAACACACTTTAAAGATGGCGAACGCTTTACATTATTTTCTGCATTATCCTACATAATTATATCTGATTGGTAAAAGGGCATTTTTAAATGTTTACTTCCAATTGAAATGATACAGTAGTGCTGTTAGATAATGGTGTCATGTATTACAACACTCAAAGGAAACAAGACACTGACACTGTCTTAGAGGAAACAATCAGAAACAGTCTGTGAGAGAGAGAGAGAGAGAGAGAGAGAGAGAGAGAGAGAGAGAGAGAGAGAGAGAGAGAGAGCAGGTGGGGTTGGGTGATCTTAAAGGACTCATGATGACCCCCTGAGGGGAGTGCGACTCACCCAGCCCAGGCCTGGAGAATCATCCTGTTTTCCATATAACATCCCAGCCGCCCCTTAAAAAGACACCCTGACGTCTAAACCAGGTGGGATTCAATAAAAGTCTACACATGGCCCTTCTGCTGCGGCACGTTCATCATTCTTACTAGAACTTGGGAGGGGGAGGCAGATCAGATATGGAATCCGGGTTGATGCCTTTTCCGTTATTCAATTAAACCCAGGCACTGCAGGTCGTGGTCAATATGATGCTCATCAGTGCCAGAGACTCCTTCAGAGCCAGAATGACTGGGGTCTGCTCTCTTTGCAGTGTGAGTGAATGTGACTGCTTTTTCACTGAGAACCAGACACAGTGATCAAGCAATTCAAGCAGACTAGCCCAGAGATACCCTGGCTCTGCCTCCCTGGTTGCTCTCCAACCTGATTTAACTCAAGGCTTTGGTAAAATATTCATGACGACGTGTCGGTTGTTGCTTAGGGCGCTAATCGAGTGGAGTGAAATTTATAGTGGTGGTTGCATGCAGGCGGTTTAGGGCCTTTCTACCAGGACAGATAGGGTGAGTCACTCTCTGGCACTCCTTGACATCCAAGTGGCCCAGGGCGAGCTGTTCCCCCTCTGTTTCCCAGGGTCTCTCCCTTTCTGCCCCTAAAGAGTGTCTGGTAACCTCTGGTTGTTTTAAAGCTGTCCCTCCGCAACCCTTCAAAGGGAAGGAGGACGGTCCTTTGGCCACATCCCAGCAGAGGTGCAGATGGGGCGGCACATGGAAGCCATTTCGGGGGCCTCTGCGCCGCAGTGGATTAGAAAAAAATATATATTTGGAGCTGCCCAGGCTTCAGATCAGTTCAGAACCTTTCAAGATGCTCCCGCAGCAGTTAAATCTTAACACCGTCTGGCCGGGCTTGGACTGATCTATTGACTTCACTGTCTTTTTTCACAAGGCTTCCAAGCTAACGTTTTGGCTAGCTAGCCCCGCTGTGCTAAGCAGCCGTATCCTCGGTCTACAGTGTAAAACACAGCGGACCCAGAATGCACCCAGGGGGGACTCCTCTGAGAAGTGAGGGAGCAATAAATGAGAGAAAAGAGAGGAGGGAGAGAAAGGAGGGAAGGAGGGAGCGCCTGATGGTTCACATTAATTGAGGATGATTCGTGTGATGTGCAGCGTTTGGACGCGGCCAGGCCGGTCTGTCCTGGGCCTGGGAGACAGATGTGGGGGCCGCTGTTCCTCCTCCAGGGGCTGAAAGGAGCAGTGAGGCGGCTGAGAAATGGCCTGTCTGTCCAGGGGGGTGGGGGGAAGGGGCTGCTTTGGTGTGATGTCCTGCTTTTCTCTCCCTCTTATATCACATCTCCTTTGTCTTGATTACTATTTTGGCAAGGACCACGGGAGGAAAGGTGCATTAACATGTGCTCACCATTTGCTCCTTGGCTCTGCTCATTGGCTTACAGTATGTTTCTGTTGTATTCTGATGTATGTATGTGTTGTTTCTGTTCTCCCTCAGTGTAATACCTGTCCCCCCCTCTAACAGTTGACGGAGAGAAACAAGTCTGATCTGTTTGAAGATTAGCCCCGCTGGAGCGAGGACAAGTAAAACATTGATACTTGATATTTGTTGCGTTTTCTACCTAATATGGACTAATGACACTTGAGAATGAGGTTCCAACCTTCACTAATCATCAACTTAATCTCACAGTCTGTGTCTGCCCATATTTTACAACAGAGAAAGCAGAGGTGTAATGAATTATAATTTAATACAATTCTTCAAAGCCAATAAACATCAACTCCTACGTCTTGCCATTTATGTAAAAATGCATCACATATTATTTCTTATTCCATTCTTACCTGTGATCAACCACAACTAATTTAATACACAGATACACCAATTCCCTACACAGTGCACATTGTAAACTGAAATAACTGAGCACGAGACTGACTGATAAAAATAGACAAAAACACACAATGTACTGACTCCTATCTGCACATGGTGATTTTCCAGTGTCTCCCATCATCATCCTGCAGGAGTAGTGGTGTCTATAACACACCATTAGGGGAGCTCTCAGCCTACTGTGTTTTTACTGGGCTAGCATGCAGCAGAGAGAGGAGAGAATGAGCTAATGGACTCTTTACTTAATGTGATTAGAGCCATTATTGACATGCTGCCAGGAAGATGCAAGACCATTAACTCAACTCCCACCACTCCTCCACCCCCCTGGTTCCACGGCAGCTCTGTACCCTATTTCACTGCCTGCCTGCCTACTTCCCTGCCTTGCCCTGCCTGCCTGCCTCTCTTCATGCTTTCACACACAGGGGCCCCCAGACGGGGGGTATGGGGTCCCCAGAGAAGTACTGCACATGTTTTTGTCGTTGTTCCTGGGAGTCGTTGTAGCGTCTCGCAAAATCCCACCACGCTTTACAGCACAGTACACTGGCTTATCAGAGCACACTGGCTTATCAGAGTACACTGGCTTATCAGAGTACACTGGCTCATCAGAGCACACTGGCTCATCAGAGCACACTGGCTTATCAGAGCACACTGGCTTATCAGAGCACACTGGCTTATCAGAGCACACTGGCTTATCAGAGCACACTGGCTTATCAGAGCACACTGGCTTATCAGAGCACACTGGCTTATCAGAGCACACTGGCTTATCAGAGCACACTGGCTTATCAGAGCACACTGGCTTATCAGAGCACACCGGCTTATCAGAGTACACTGGCTTATCAGAGCACACTGGCTTATCAGAGCACACTGGCTTATCAGAGCACACTGGCTTATCAGAGCACACTGGCTTATCAGAGCACACTGGCTTATCAGAGTACACTGGCTTATCAGAGCACACTGGCTTATCAGAGCACACTGGCTTATCAGAGTACACTGGCTTATCAGAGCACACTGGCTTATCAGAGCACACTGGCTTATCAGAGTACACTGGCTTATCAGAGCACACTGGCTTATCAGAGCACACTGGCTTATCAGAGCACACTGGCTTATCAGAGCACACTGGCTTATCAGAGTATACTGGCTTATCAGAGCACACTGGCTTATCAGAGCACACTGGCTTATCAGAGCACACTGGCTTATCAGAGCACACTGGCTTATCAGAGCACACTGGCTTATCAGAGCACACTGGCTTATCAGAGCACACTGGCTTATCAGAGCACACTGGCTTATCAGAGCACACTGGCTTATCAGAGTACACTGGCTTATCAGAGCACACTGGCTTATCAGAGCACACTGGCTCATCAGAGCACACTGGCTTATCAGAGCACACTGGCTTATCAGAGTACACTGGCTTATCAGAGCACACTGGCTTATCAGAGCACACTGGCTTATCAGAGCACACTGGCTTATCAGAGTACACTGGCTTATCAGAGCACACTGGCTTATCAGAGCACACTGGCTTATCAGAGCACACTGGCTTATCAGAGCACACTGGCTTATCAGAGCACACTGGCTTATCAGAGCACACTGGCTTATCAGAGCACACTGGCTTATCAGAGCACACTGGCTTATCAGAGTACACTGGCTTATCAGAGCACACTGGCTTATCAGAGCACACTGGCTTATCAGAGTACACTGGCTTATCAGAGCACACTGGCTTATCAGAGCACACTGGCTTATCAGAGCACACTGGCTTATCAGAGCACACTGGCCCCCCGGCAACAAGACATGCATGTACATCTGTCTGTTCACTCTAATCCACTTTAAATGACAGAGCAATAACAAGCTGTAAACATGACTGGCCCATCAACGAACAATAGATCAGATCGATTGTATTGCATGTTTGCTGTTTGCTTTGAAATTACTAACATGAACAGGATTCTGTTCAAGTGTCCACGAGGAAAGTAAAAGGTATACTTAAGTAGGAAATTGTCACCCCCCCCCCTGTTTCAAATTACAATGGTTCAGCCGCTCTGGTTTTAAATGGCCTCATTGGGATTGTTGCTTGGCATGTGGGTCGGCCCATTCATCTTTGAAAAGGTGGGTGGCACTGTTGCTGCAGTGTGATTTACACTACCCCACCTGAGTGCCAGAACACATCTATCCCTGTGGCATAGCAGTTCACATAGCCAGAGGCGCCTGGAGAATGTGTGTGTGTGTTCGGTGTGTGTGTGGAGTAAGTAACTGTTAGTATGCATTTGGGCCACAATGTGTGTTTTCTTTTGTGTGTTAGTGTACATACTTGGTGTGTGCGCGCGCGCATGTGTGTGGGTCTCGCAGGGCACTGTTCCAGGTCCCTGGGCCTGTCTACTGTCATAAGTACCATAGTGGTGATTACTTACTGCAAGAATAAACATCATCCCCATGTGCCCAGCCTCTCTGCACTGTAACGTATACATGAAGAAACGCTATAGACCATCAAAACACACAAGAACCCCAAAATAAAATCAAGCCAAACATGTTGTTTTGCCATTTGCGTGCGTGTAAGCACATGTAATACATTTGGATGAATAGCTTTAGTTTTGGACGCTTCAAATGAAACCCAAGTGGCTTTGAAAGGTAGAGAGAACAGAAAGACTGGAATGTATCAGGACGCTGATAGAGGAGAGGAAAACAAAGGTTTAGAAGGCCGGGGGACGCCAGGCGTGGGGAGGTGGAGATTGTGGAGCCCTTGTAGACCTGTGTGTGTATGTGTGCGTTTGAGCCATCCATGCACACACACATCTGGTCTGCAACACTCTGTCCATTTCACTGGACTTTTCTACTTTCTGATTTTCATTGTTCCTCACAGTCTACTGAACCCTCTTCTCCCTGGAGAGCCCCTAGCTTCACCATTCCTCCTTCGTTCCCTCGTTCATTCCCTCGCGCTACAATATGTGAAATGACAGGCTGCTATAATACACAGGTTTGTGGTGTGCGTTCCACTCTCTGTGGTTTTCAAGGACTACCTTGAAATACTTCAAATGTTCTCCTTTCCCAAACCCCAACATGTGTTTTTATGGCAGACGACATGTAGTCCACCTTAGCTCCACTGCCTTAGCTCTCCTACTCTACTCCGGTAGAACTACAGATCCCAGTGGCACAGAGCTGCAAAACGAAAGCTGTCATTTTGGTTCAATAGGGAGCCCTGAGAGGGTCATACAGGCCCTTAACAAGTTCATTGTTTATTTTATTGTTGGGAGGCAGAAACCCAAACCCCTGTGATTCCTGGCGGGACCAGAGACGTGACGAGAGGACTGTCAGCTCCCCATAACCGGCCGTGTAACTTCCTTTAATAAATGTCAACTCCGTGACCCTCTGGCCAATCACGGGGCTGCACGGTGGGCGGCGGCCACACAATGTCTGGGGCTGGCCCTGTGACACAGGAGGAAGTGGAGAGGGAGACAGTGTTTGTTCAGAGGGACACATGGGACCACCTGGAGACCAGGTTCCAGGACCAAGGGAGGAAAACATAACCTCCAGAGGTGACGTGTGTGTGTGTGTGTGTGTGTGTGTGTGTGTGTGTGTGTGTGTGTGTGTGTGTGTGTGTGTGTGTGTGTGTGTGTGTGTGTGTGTGTGTGTGTGTGTGTGTAGCAATGCGTGCCTGTTAATCAGAGACATAAGCATTTTCATATCAATAAATCCAGTATGAACACACATGTACCGGTATGTAAGTGTGTGTAAGTACATGTATGTGTGTGTAAGTACACGTCTGTGAGTGACTGTGTGTAATGTAATACTATCCCCCATTGTTTGGGTCTGTCTCGTCTGGCGGTGCTGTGTAGTTCAGTGCAGGGACTATCGATCCCTGGCCCTGTGGTCTAAGGGTTCCTGTCAGTAAACTCATTGAGCCGGGGCACCCTCTGTTCCCCCCCTCTGCCCCCACATAGCTACAAGCTAAACAGCCATCACAGAAACTCAATACGGCCAGACAAGTCCTGCTAGCCAGTACCTTCCCTCCCGCTAGGTCCCGCGAGGCTAACGCTAAGTCAATTCAGACGTGTAGCATCTCACACCAGTCTGAACCTGTTGTTGCCAGGGCTAGCGTGTTAGCGCTAATATGTCTCTCCATACAAATTACAAGCCGGGGGAAGAGGGACCAGATGCAATAAATATGGATTAGCTAATGTCCAGGTCCTCTCAGGTCTGTCGGGGTGGCTAGTGTTAGTGTTAGCGATAGCTGCTAAAGGAACGGGTCTGTCTGCGGCGTAGAGGTGGCGGGGGAGAGGGGAAGTGAAGCCTCACGGGAGCTCCTGGTGAGTTCTGGGAAATGAACTCCCTGCTTCCTTTAAATATACTGTCTAATGTAAATGGGGAGAGGAGGAGAGAGAGGGAGGGGAGGGTGGATATCGTTTAGAAAACAATTAGTGGATAATGGAAGAGAGGATGAGGTGGTGGTGTTTTTTATTTGAATATTGACCAGCCGGGGGGTTGGTGGGTTTATGGGTCAAATGTCGTGCTGCTCACCTTGTCTGAGTTGTGTGTGATTGATTCTATTACGGTGGTATGGCTGGTCTGTGTGTACGGCAGGACCCTGACAGAGAGAGTGGGACGGGAGCACAGCTTTGGATGAAAGGAGAGGTGGAGGGAGAGGTGAGGTGAGGATGAGGTCAAGAGGGGGGGGGGGGGGGGGGGGGGGGGGGGGCAACGTTTCCACTATAACACAATGGACATATATTGATCTAGCTTGTTCACAAATCAGATTTACTACCTTCTGGTATCTGACTAGGTGTTTTAGTTATTCAGGGGAATGTCTGTAAACGTATCTCCTCCTAATGTAAATTCATCCAAACTCAGTACAGGTCAATGAAAATATAGCCAAGAATATCTCTCACCTTTTCTTCTCTTTCTTCCTTTGTTTTGGTAGTTTCACCAAGAGCTTGTCTTGATTTAGCAGGTTTTAGTAGCGGTACTATAGAGAACATATGGCTCCATTCTAGTCAGGAATCACACCGTGTCAACACATCACAGCCCAAATGAATCATCTGGGAATCTGTGTATGTGTCATGACACATTTGGTACGTGTATGAACTCTATTGGAGTCAGAAGTCGTGTGGAGTCACTGGATACATGGCTGGGAGCCCATTGGCTGAGGTACCAAGCACTGTTTGTCCCTCACTGGCACCCTTAGCTCATGTCTGACTGCCACTTTTAGCTTTCCTGTCATGGAAGCCAAAGACAAAATACCAATTGACCATAAATGGACAATAAAGTTTTTTGGAACATGACGTGACTGGCTGGCTCAGTGGTACTGAGTTGATTTGACAACTGGTCTGGGGCCAGTGAAGGTAAATGAGGGCTTAGTGACAGTAAGCTATTTTAATCGCTAATCTAAGGACAGTTTGTACATACTCCTACAGATGAGGAGGGACTACTGTGTGCAGGTGGTTGACTTTGGAGAAAAGTACAAGGTTTGGAGAGATAAAAAAACAATTCTCAATGATAATTGTCTCTCTCTCACACACACACACACACACACACACACACACACACACACACACACACACACACACACACACACACACACACACACACACACACACACACACACACACACACACACACACACACACACACACAGGGTATGCTGGGCCAGGTCTGGCTATGTGTGTGCCGTTGGCAGTCCCTCTGGGCAGATGTGGGGTGTGTGCCAGGGCCGTGCAGTGAGAGAGGGCCAGTGTGCCCCTGGCACAGCCTGCTAGCTGCTTTGAAGTGGAGGGGCAGTGAGCAGTACAGCGCCGGGCGATGTAATCCCTTTAAACACCATGGAGAAATACAAGGACTCCTCTCTGACTGTCCGACTGTCTGTCTTTCTGACTGACTGTCTGTCTGTGTGTCTGTCCGACTCAAAAGGCTCTGAAGGCCAGCTGCTGTGTCCACAGGTAAAAGCATATGGGAGCGGGTGCTAACCGTGACGCCATACACACACACACACACACACACTTCAACACACTGAGCTGCATTGCTTAGTGAAAGTCAGTCTCCCCGTTAGGTTTTGTCTGGCTGGTGGGTTGGTTGACAGTCAGGGGGCATTCTTCAGAGGGTAGGTCAGACCAGCACCAGGCCTGTAAGCACAGCAGCCATGTAAGGTGTACCGCTAGACTGCATTCCTCCTGGTCCAGCTCTCTCTCTGTCTCACACACACACACACACACACACACGAATGCATGCACGCTAGGACACACACACACACTCTCTCTCATCTCCTCAAACACCTCAAGCCTTGCCAACACATAAACACAAACTTATAGACATTATTTTGTTTGGCGTGTGAACGGTACTAGGCAAACAAAGCTGCTTGGCTCTGGTTCCTCCCTAAATGCTATATTTCTCTCCTACACGTCCTATATGGGATGTCTTGAGATCTAAACAACCATGAGAGAGAGTTTGGTTCTGGGTCTGGTGGTCATTACAGCTTGGCAGGTTTACCTGGGAGGAAAACATTCCTGCTCTACAATCTTGGTGTGTGTGTGTGTGTGTGTGTGTGTGTGTGTGTGTGTGTGTGTGTGTGTGTCTCTCGAGTCTGTTCATGACCTCCCAATTTGGTCACAGAGCAGAGACAAACATGTCATAGATATATGGAAACATACTGTATACTGGTCTATAAAACCTTTACATTGACCCTTGATATGAGCATACAACTGGCTACATGTGTTTTTATCTGTCAATACTAATGTACTTGAGAATTCCATAAAAACCACTGGACTGAATCCATGTAAGTTGACTCTTTCAGGCCAACTGAGTATTGGAAAGTGACCTCAGGCTCATTGTCAAAGCATGATGGATTTTTATGCATGGGTGGTTTAGGTTCATCCTCATCACTATCCCATTACATTTTTCTATAATATCTAGACTATATCATATAGAAACACATAATCACACATATTTACTTGACAAATTGTCTAATGACCCACCTGACTCGTTCCTTGACCCTGCTAGCTGGTTCCTAACACACTAAAGTAGCTCTCTGTCACACTGATGGAATTATTTATGACCCCAGATCCCATGTCTGGGTCGACCACAGCACCCATCCACCCAACAGTCTAACCGGCACAGTCAACTAATCATTCTACTCCCTGCTCTCTGGGGGAGCGGTTGTGTTTTGTGTGATGAGAGAGAAAGATGGAGTCACTGAAGCACACAGTGGCAGAAAGGAAGAGGGAGGGAGGGAGGGATGAGAGGAGGAGAAGGGGGGGGATGAGAGGAAGAGAAGGGGGAGGGAGGGATGAGAGGAGGAGAAGGGGGGGGGGCTAAAGTGAAAAGTCATGCCAAGGTGCAGAGGGGGCCTCTACAGTCCACAGGGAACGATGGCTACATCTATGGTTAGTACTCAAGTGCTATTAAACACTCCTTCTTCCTCTCATTCCATCCCTCCATCCCCCTTCCTCCTTCTCTCTCTACTAACTCCCCAGGTCCGGGCCAGGTACAATTGGCTATTTGCTGTACAACTCCCACAACATGTTTGTGTCTGCTAGCACAAGACCCTAACAGCGTGTAAAACACAAAGAGACAGAGAGAAAGAGAGAGGGCCCTTTTCTCTATTCACAAATGTCCCCCCGGAACACAAAAGCTTTCTGAATGGAGAATGAAGATGTCAAAGTGCTATTAGGACGGCCGTGCTGAAAGAGAAGCGCAGACAAGAGTCTCCCCTGTCAATAGAACCTTAATGCGCCAAGGAGCTCCGGAAGAGCCATTGTGTGTGTGTGTGTCGTTTTAGCCTCGTGAACGTAGAGTATGGACACTCTCTCGCTCACACACACGCGCCCACACATCGACATAAACACACCTCACACACACACACTCACCACTTTTTAAAGACACATTCAAAGGGAATAGATGATCCACTGCAGAGAGAGTCCTAACTGATCAAAACAAAGAAGCCGATTTTAAACTGCAGCCTTCGGATAAATCTACCTTCCAATCACAACACAACGTTCCATAAACTGCAACAAAGAATCACCTTTAAATAATAGGAAGTAGCTGCTGAGGCAAGACACTATTTATTTTATTGTCTCACATTCCCTTCTTATGATGTTGTGGTGAGAGTACGGCTAAATGAAGAAGTAGGCATTAAAAGGGGGTGGTAATGGACTGCCTCCATTAAAAGGATGATCATGGTTGTGTGATGGTTGTGTGATGGTTGTGTCAGTCTTGCTAGCTGTTAGCTGTCGCCTGCTGGGCCTCTCCCGGCGGATGCTAACATGTCTGAACTGAACAACAGTAGACATACAGTAGACAAGGCTTTCATTCTCTGTCACACCTATAGCAAGCTGTCTGTCAGCATCACAGTGTGTGTGTGTGTGTGTGGAGACAGACATATTTCTCTCCTCTAATTAGTGGAAGGGAGTCCTAGGGGCAATCAGTGTTTGGGGTTAATGAGAGCTGGAGCGGAAAGGAGAGGCAGAGCAGGGAGGGGTGCGTTGGTACCCCTCGTTGGTAACACTCGTACCCCTCTCATCATGCTGTCACCCTAAAGGGGCTTTACCCTAGCAGCGGCTCTCTGTAGCGCTGTGACAGATCACACACTCACACGTGTCGAGCCTCTCTCTCTCTCTCCCTCAAAGAGAGGCTCACTCACTCCTCTTTCACTGTAACAAAAAGAAAGAAAACACAAGCTCTGGCAAGATGCACTGTCTCCTCTCCTCCTTTTCCCTCCTCCTCCTCCTCTCTATCACCCAGATGTGACAGCAAGACGCAGGCCTGATTCTGGCGCGCGGGAAAAGGAAGTGTGCAGCGGGCGAGAGAGAGAGAGAGAGAGAGCGCTCGGGGTGAGAGAAGGAAAGACTGCAATGTAATGTCCATAATATTTCTCTTTTAGGTTTTGTTTTGTCTTTCATACCATGTCATGTGTCTTCTCAGTCAGGTTGAGACTGGTCTACTACTATTGCTTTAATGTATAGTCATTCTCATGAATGTTGCTGTTGTAGTTGCTGTTGATAGTAATCCCATTTCCACTACTACTATTAGTATTGATGCCTTATTGCTGTTGGTCCCACCATGTTTTGTTATATGTCGACTTTGATAATGTAAGTCATTTAACTTGCCATGTTAATAAAGTCTACTGAATGGAATTGAAAGAGGGATGGAGAGAGAAAGAGAGAGGCCCCGGTGGCCCCGGTGGCCCCGGTGGCCCCGGCATCTGTCGGCTCTCATTTGGTGTGCAGCAGCGCTGGTGGGAGAAACACAGACCAGATGTCCCCACGACTTGCCGATGAAGTGGCGAGATGAGCAGCGTTAACTACTGTACAAGACGCTATCTTCACCCCTTCACTTGTCACCCCCCCAACACACACACACACACTACCCCGGCCAACAAACCTGAGATGCACACTCCTTATCTGACCCAGCTGACGTATAGGGCTGTCATCATGTTACACACAGAGACATAAACGCACGCACGCACACACACACACACACACACACAGCCCTGTCATCTTACTGGTGTTCACTGTCGGGACATGAATTATGGGCAACGGGCAGGTGGAGGTTGACTGTCCAAACCCTCCTCCAATCCCTTTCTTCCTTTCTCTCGCTCCACCTCTCCCTGTCTTGCCCTTCCAGTACCTGCCCTGCTCCACGCTCTCCTCTCTCCTGTCCTCTCAGTGGCTGGGGTGACCTGGGGCGGACACAGGGAAATGGATCCAGTATGGTGGCTAATTTACCTGTCACTCCCATCAGCCCTCACTGGACTGACGGGGCCACTCACTGCACATCAGGAGGGGGTGAGGAGGGGGTGGGGATGGGGTGGGGGTTACTGCATTATTAATGGAGGCAGTGCCATTGAAGACATTTATAATCTACAGCAACACTAAACAACTGGCGCCTCACCTTGGATCACAAACACAAGCCATGATGATTTAGATAGGCAAGCGCAGAGCACATTAGCAATACAGCTAAAGTCACATGACACCCGTGGTGGATAGCCTCAATCACAACACACTTTGTGAAGCGCATAGGCAGGGTCACTTCATTATGTGTGTTGAGTTCACATACTTTATCAAAGCATATCTTTTCCAGTTATTTCTGTTTTACTGGAAAGATAATTGTATTTGTAATAAATGTTTCACTGCCTTTGATTTGTTTTTCATGATTGCTCGCCAATGCCAAATCATTACAACTTGTAAAACATTATGAGGGCAGGCATCAAAACACTCTCTCACACTCTCCTCTCTCCTCTCTCCTTTCTCCCCTCTCCCCTCTCCCCTCTCCCCTCTCCCCTCTCCCTCTCCCTCTCCCTCTCCCTCTCCCTCTCTCTCTCTCTCCCTCCCTCCCTCCCTCCCTCCCTCCCTCCCTCCCTCTCTCCCTCCCTCCAGTGGTGAGAGGTGTCAGTCATATCACGACTACAACAAAGGCTTAAGAGAAGCAGAGATTAAAAACACAGAGAAAAGAGACGGAGGAGAGAAGAGAGGTAACGGTGTTCCCCACTCCAGATTTACTGTCCATTAGACAACGCTCCCTAAACCTGCCGTATAAATTTCCACCGCCGTGTCACATTCGTCTCTACTGTTTCCAAGTCCGTCGGACCGGCCGACCCAGAGGACGTGTTTCTGTCCAGAGAGATGGACTCCCAGACAGGCACGCATACACCCCCCCCCCCCCACACACACACTCAGTATGGAAGTCTTAAGCCCTGGTCTTTTGTTTTTAGTTATTTAATCTATTCCTTCTTTTTTATGTAAGACTTGGACGTGGTTAGGAGAATGGGGGGGGGGGGGGGGGCGGGGGGGTCTGCTCAGGCTTTTTGATGTCACTGCTCACCGCCGCACATACCTCCAGGAGGAATAACAGTAAATCAAGGTGTAATGTGGGCTTATGAGTGGGCTGAGGCCTGGGATGTGGATGGGGGCCAAATGGGCTCTCAAGGGGGGCTAACTGGAGTTCTCCCATTTGGGCTGGGGACCAGGGGCCTGGGGATGGGGCCAGGGAAGCTCAGCTCAGGACCTGGATGGATGGGAGAGCTTGGGGGTTGAGGAGTGCATGTACCAAGGGGGAGAGAGGAGGGGGACAGAGGGAGAGAGAAGGGGGACAGAGGGAGAGGGAAGGGGGACAGAGGGAGAGGGAAGGGGGACAGAGGGAGAGGGAAGGGGGACAGAGGGAGAGAGAAGGAGGACAGAGGGAGAGAGAAGGGGGACAGAGGGAGAGAGAGACGGCCATAGAGGTAGTGAAAGAGAGGTGAGTGAGACAGAGTGGACGACTAGAGTCTGGCCGGGGTGTGGAGCTTGGCACTCCTCATCCCTGAGAGATGGTGTCTTTTCACTGGTCAGACACGGCTGCTCCTTTAATCTGTCTATCCTCAGACATGGAGGAGAGAGGGGACCGGGTTGGATAGCGTGCCGGATAGATTTTTGCTTTATATCACTTTTACAGCCAGGCTGCACTTTCTTTCAGACACACACACATTCACACACACACGCACACACACACATAAATGGTGATCAGTTCTTATCGGGGCTCTCGCTTCAAATTGAACCCAGCGCTCACAGGGTGTTCCCCACATGTCTGTAACATGCAGCCCTGAGTCCAGACACTCCCTCCCTCCCTCCCTCCCTCCCTCCCTCCCTCCCTCCCTCCTTCCTTCCTTCCTTCTTTCCCTCCCTCCCTCCCTCCCTCCCTCCCATGGTGCGTTTGTTGCCTGTGAACTTAAAACGCCCCGTGGCACATCGTAACGTCTTCTATGTACGCTCACGGGGAACCTAAAGAGCCACGCTGTAGAACCAAGTCAGGCCTCTAAAGGTCCCTCACAAAACAACAGCACTTTAGACTGCTACTGTGAAGAGACATCTCTTATCAATAGACTTAAGATCTTTAAAAAAAAACTCCCTTCAACAACTTTCAAATCAAAAGAGGAGTTTATAGTTTCGGCCCCTTAGTCAAACAACATGGTGGAATCTGAAAAGAAAACAATGAGAGGAAGACTTTGGGGTGAAGTGCTTGCTGATGGCGGTTAGCGTAGCATTAGCAGCGCAACACCTGTTTCGACTTAAAAGCGGGGCCAGAAGTGAGATTAGCTAAACATGCCCATAAAGGGGAAGGTGGACGCGTCTCCATCTCTGATAACAGCACAGACTTCTGGCCCAAACATATTTCTCTAAGGCTGCTCCCTCAACTCAGAGGGAACTAAGTGATGCAGTCACAATGCTATGGAATGATGGGGGGGAAACATTCCAGCGTTACACCGCCAGTGGGAACTGAGAGGAACAGTCAATCCACAAAAGAGGAATACTCACTCTTGGGAGACTTTAAACATCTTTGATGAGATCATGGTTTTTGACTTGCTCATGCCCCAGCATACCCACATACATAATGTGTCTCTGTGTGTGTTGGGTTTGTTTTGCATGTCGTTAATCAATCATAGATTGAACCTTGTAACATGAATACAAGCATGTTGAGTTCTCGATGTCACTACTGGCACATTTTGGTGGATACACACCAAGGCCTAAGGCTGTTTAAGGCTGCTAAAAGACTTGTGAATAACGCATAAGTAACGAGATCTAACACACACACACACACACACACACACACCCTTTCACAGGTCGAGCCGAACAACACTTTCTATGGTATAATTGCCTTCTAACTGACTCCTCGACAAGCCTCACTGAAAGGCAATGAGAGAGACAAAGCCTCTCTAGGATTCCCTGTGCTTTTTAAACCTCGGGAATGTGAGAGAAATCCAAATGTGACGAAACTCCTAACCTGGGGGGATACTGGGAGCAGAGCTTCCAGAATTAAGGAGACTGGATCTGAAAGTGATCCCGGAAATTCACTAGTCTGTAATTAGATTTGGCGGCACGGCACAGTAGCACAGCGGAGAACAAGCGTCTTGACGAGAAGCGCTTTGTAGTTTGTCACTTGAATGGGCGTGGGTTTTGTCAAGGATCAGGGGCGAGGGGTGAGACAGAGTTCTACCCACATCAACAGGGCTGGGATGGCTGTGTGGTTTCTACTCATAGCGACTCCTGGAGTTGATTGGGAGGGAATTTCAATGTGTCAATACAGTCAGTAGCTGTTGGCACTTCATGGGTTGGGTGTTGTAATAATCACATTGTTAAGTCACTGTCAGATCCGTATGCTGTGGCTATATGTTTATCACAGGAAGTGGCGTTGTGTTTTGCAGAGTGGGAGGAAAGGTGTTTAACACCTCTCTCTCTGACATTGACACTGGTGAGCTCACATGGTGGGGGACGCTGGTGACATGCTAAACTGTGAACAAACACGCACGCAAGCATACACACACATTCATGTGCACACACAGACTGTAAACATACTATCTCTCTCCCACACACACCCTACCACGCGACTGTGGTCTCTGGGTAATGACAGTGTGACTCTCGGGGCTTGACTAGGGACGTTCCTGCTCTTATCTTGGTTTATGAAGAGGGTGAATCATCTCTGTGAGTGTGTGTCCACGTGATTGTCTGAGTATGCATGTGAGTGTGTGTGTTGTGGGGGGGGGGTACATTCCTCTGTGCAGCAGCGTGCAGAGTGATGGAGAGGTGATAAGAAAGGCAGTGCCTGATCTGTGTGTGTGAGAGAGAGAGACAGAGAGAGAGAGAGAGTGGACAATACACTACAGTAGAGAGAGTGGACTATACACTATACACTACAGTAGAGAGTGGACTATACACTATACACTACAGTAGAGAGAGTGGACTATACACTACAGTAGAGAGAGTGGACTATACACTATACACTACAGCAGAGAGAGTGGACTATACACTATACACTACAGTAGAGAGAGTGGACTATACACTATACACTACAGTAGAGAGCGTGGACTATACACTACAGTAGAGAGAGTGGACTATACACTATACACTACAGCAGAGAGAGTGGACTATACACTATACACTACAGTAGAGAGAGTGGACTATACACTATACACTACAGTAGAGAGAGTGGACTATACACTATACACTACAGCAGAGAGAGTGGACTATACACTATACACTACAGTAGAGAGAGTGGACTATACACTACAGTAGCGAGAGTGGACTATACACTATACACTACAGTAGAGAGAGTGGACTATACACTATACACTACAGTAGAGAGAGTGGACTATACACTATACACTACAGCAGAGAGAGTGGACTATACACTACAGTAGAGAGAGTGCACTATACACTACAGTAGAGAGAGTGGACTATACACTACAGTAGAGAGAGTGGACTATACACTATACACTACAGTAGAGAGAGTGGACTATACACTATACACTACAGTAGAGAGAGTGGACTATACACTATACACTACAGTAGAGAGAGTGGACTATACACTATACACTACAGTAGAGAGAGTGGACTATACACTATACACTACAGTAGAGAGAGTGGACTATACACTATACACTACAGTAGAGAGAGTGGACTATACACTATACACTACAGTAGAGAGAGTGGACTATACACTATACACTACAGTAGAGAGAGTGGACTATACACTATACACTACAGTAGAGAGAGTGGACTATACACTATACACTACAGTAGAGAGAGTGGACTATACACTATACACTACAGCAGAGAGAGTGGACTATACACTATACACTACAGTAGAGAGAGTGGACTATACACTACAGTAGAGAGAGTGGACTATACACTATACACTACAGTAGAGAGAGTGGACTATACACTATACACTACAGTAGAGAGAGTGGACTATACACTATACACTACAGTAGAGAGAGTGGACTATACACTACAGTAGAGAGAGTGGACTATACACTATACACTACAGCAGAGAGAGTGGACTATACACTATACACTACAGTAGAGAGAGTGGACTATACACTATACACTACAGTAGAGAGAGTGGACTATACACTATACACTACAGCAGAGAGAGTGGACTATACACTATACACTACAGTAGAGAGAGTGGACTATACACTATACACTACAGTAGAGAGAGTGGACTATACACTATACACTACAGTAGAGAGAGTGGACTATACACTATACACTACAGTAGAGAGAGTGGACTATACACTACAGCAGAGAGGGTGGACTATACACTATACACTACAGTAGAGAGAGTGGACTATACACTATACACTACAGTAGAGAGAGTGGACAGAGAGAGTGGACTATACACTATACACTACAGTAGAGAGAGTGGACTATACACTATACACTACAGTAGAGAGAGTGGACTATACACTATACACTACAGTAGAGAGAGTGGACTATACACTATACACTACAGACTATACACTATACACTACAGCAGAGAGAGTGGACTATACACTATACACTACAGTAGAGAGAGTGGACTATACACTATACACTACAGTAGAGAGAGTGGACTATACACTATACACTACAGTAGAGAGAGTGGACTATACACTATACACTACAGCAGAGAGAGTGGACTATACACTATACACTACAGTAGAGAGAGTGGACTATACACTATACACTACAGCAGAGAGAGTGGACTATACACTATACACTACAGTATAGAGAGTGGACTATACACTACAGTAGAGAGAGTGGACATACACTATACACTACAGTAGAGAGAGTGGACTATACACTATACACTACAGTAGAGAGAGTGGACTATACACTATACACTACAGTAGAGAGAGTGGACTATACACTATACACTATACTATACACTATACACTATACACTACAGCATAGAGAGTGGACTATACACTATACACTACAGTAGAGACTATACACTATACACTACAGCAGAGAGAGTGGACTATACACTACAGTAGAGAGTGGACTATACACTATACACTATAGTAGAGAGAGTGGACTATACACTATACACTACAGTAGAGAGAGTGGACTATACACTACAGCAGAGAGGGTGGACTATACACTATACACTACAGTAGAGAGAGTGGACTATACACTATACACTACAGCAGAGAGAGTGGACTATACACTATACACTACAGCAGAGAGAGTGGACTATACACTACAGTAGAGAGTGGACTATACACTATACACTATACACTACAGTAGAGAGAGTGGACTATACACTACAGTAGAGAGAGTGGACTATACACTATACACTACAGTAGAGAGAGTGGACTATACACTATACACTATACACTACAGTAGAGAGAGTGGACTATACACTACAGTAGAGAGAGTGGACTATACACTATACACTACAGTAGAGAGAGTGGACTATACACTTCATACTACAGTAGAGAGAGTGGACTATACACTACAGTAGAGAGAGTGGACTATACACTACAGCAGAGAGGGTGGACTATACACTATACACTACAGTAGAGAGAGTGGACTATACACTATACACTACAGCAGAGAGAGTGGACTATACACTATACACTACAGTAGAGAGAGTGGACTATACACTATACACTACAGTAGAGAAAGTGGACTATACACTACAGTAGAGAGAGTGGACTATACACTACAGTAGAGAGAGTGGACTATACACTACAGCAGAGAGAGTGGACTATACACTATACACTACAGTAGAGAGAGTGGACTATACACTACAGTAGAGAGAGTGGACTATACACTACAGTATAGAGAGTGGACTATACACTTCATACTACAGTAGAGAGAGTGGACTATACACTATACACTACAGTAGAGAGAGTGGACTATACACTATACACTTGCAGTAGAGAGAGTGGACTATACACTATACACTATAGTAGAGAGAGTGGACTATACACTACAGTAGAGAGAGTGGACTATACACTATACACTACAGTAGAGAGAGTGGACTATACACTATACACTACAGTAGAGAGAGTGGACTATACACTATACACTACAGTAGAGAGAGTGGACTATACACTATACACTATAGTAGAGAGAGTGGACTATACACTATACACTACAGTAGAGAGAGTGGACTATACACTATACACTACAGTAGAGAGAGTGGACTATACACTATACACTACAGTAGAGAGAGTGGACTATACACTATACACTACAGTAGAGAGAGTGGACTATACACTATACACTACAGCAGAGAGAGTGGACTATACACTATACACTACAGCAGAGAGAGTGGACTATACACTACAGTAGAGAGTGGACTATACACTATACACTATACACTACAGTAGAGAGAGTGGACTATACACTATACACTATACACTACAGTAGAGAGTGGACTATACACTATACACTATACACTACAGTAGAGAGAGTGGACTATACACTATACACTATACACTACAGTAGAGAGTGGACTATACACTATACACTATACACTACAGTAGAGAGAGTGGACTATACACTATACACTATACACTACAGTAGAGAGAGTGGACTATACACTACAGTAGAGAGAGTGGACTATACACTATACACTACAGTAGAGAGAGTGGACTATACACTTCATACTACAGTAGAGAGAGTGGACTATACACTATACACTACAGTAGAGAGAGTGGACTATACACTACAGCAGAGAGAGTGGACTATACACTATACACTACAGTAGAGAGAGTGGACTATACACTATACACTACAGTAGAGAGAGTGGACTATACACTATACACTACAGTAGAGAGAGTGGACTATACACTATACACTACAGTAGAGAGAGTGGACTATACACTATACACTACAGTAGAGAGAGTGGACTATACACTATACACTACAGTAGAGAGAGTGGACAGTAGAGAGAGTGGACTATACACTATACACTACAGTAGAGAGAGTGGACTATACACTATACACTACAGTAGAGAAAGTGGACTATACACTATACACTACAGTAGAGAGAGTGGACTATACACTACAGTAGAGAGAGTGGACATACACTTCATACTAGTAGAGAGAGTGGACTATACACTATACACTACAGTAGAGAGAGTGGACTATACACTATACACTACAGTAGAGAGAGTGGACTATACACTATACATACACTACACTACAGTAGAGAGAGTGGACTATACACTATACACTACAGTAGAGAGAGTGGACTATACACTATACACTACAGTAGAGAGAGTGGACTATACACTATACACTACAGTAGAGAGAGTGGACTATACACTATACACTACAGTAGAGAGAGTGGACTATACACTATACACTACAGCAGAGAGAGTGGACTATACACTATACACTACAGCAGAGAGAGTGGACTATACACTATACACTACAGTAGAGAGAGTGGACTATACACTATACACTACAGTAGAGAGAGTGGACTATACACTATACACTACAGTAGAGAGAGTGGACTATACACTATACACTACAGTAGAGAGAGTGGACTATACACTACAGTAGAGAGAGTGGACTATACACTATACACTACAGCAGAGAGAGTGGACTATACACTATACACTACAGTAGAGAGAGTGGACTATACACTATACACTACAGTAGAGAGAGTGGACTATACACTATACACTACAGTAGAGAGAGTGGACTATACACTATACACTACAGTAGAGAGAGTGGACTATACACTATACACTACAGTAGAGAGAGTGGACTATACACTATACACTACAGTAGAGAGAGTGGACTATACACTATACACTACAGTAGAGAAAGTGGACTATACACTATACACTTCATACTACAGTAGAGAGAGTATAGTATACTACGGTAGAGAGTGTATAGTATACTACTGTAGAGAGTGTATAGTATACTACGGTAGAGAGTGTATAGTATACTATGGTAGAGAGTGTATAGTATACTACAGTAGAGCGTGTATAGTATACTACAGTAGAGAGAGTGCACTATACACTTCATACTACGGTAGAGAGTGTATAGTATACTACGGTAGAGAGTGTATAGTATACTACGGTAGAGAGTGTATAGTATACTACGGTAGAGAGTGTATAGTATACTACGGTAGAGAGTGTATAGTATACCTTAGTTTAAAGATCTAAGTGTTCTAGTTTTATTCCATTTTAAAGAGTGAAAGAAAGAGTGAGACACAGAGGGACTGGAGGGTATTGGAGAGAAGAGCTGCAACCAATTATCTGTATTGCTGCAAGTGTGTGTGTGTGTGTGTGTGTGTGTGTGTGTGTGTGTGTGTGTGTGTGTGTGTGTGTGAGAGAGAGAGAGCTTGCTGAGGTCAGTCACCTGTGGCAGTCTATCGATCCTCTCCCCTCAGGCAGGCCTGTTGTCTTTGGTGATTACTGCCCTCTCTCCACTACACTCCTCCACCACATCACACCATTCCCTACTTTCAACCACCTACTATGCAGTCATTGGTTTGGGACAACAAAGGAGAGGAGGAGACAGGGGCTGAGGACTAGGGAGAGGAAGGAAAAGGGGAGTGCTAGTTACATTAACGCCAGCTACATTAACGCCAGCTACATTAACGGCGGCTACATTAACACCGGCTACATTATCCCCGGCTACATTAACGCCGGCTACATTGGCGCCAACTACATTAACGCCGGCTACATTAACACCGGCTACATTATCCCCGGCTACATTATCCCCGGCTACATTAACGCCGGCTACATTAACGCCAGCTACATTAACGCCGGCTACATTAACACCGGCTACATTAACACCGGCTACATTATCCCCGGCTACATTAGCCCCGGCTACATTATCGCCAGCTCCATTGGCGACAGCTACATTAACGCCAGATACATTACTGCCAGCTACATTAACACCGGCTACATTATCCCCGGCTACATTATCGCCAGCTACATGGGGCCGGCTACATTAACGCCGGCTACATTAACGCCGGCTACATTAACACCGGCTATATTATCCCCGGCTACATTAACGCCAGCTACATTAACACCGGCTACATTACCCCCGGCTACATTACCCCCGGCTACATTAACACCGGCTACATTAACACCGGCTACATTAGCCCCGGCTACATTATTGCCAGCTACATTAACGCCATATACATTACTGCCAGCTACATTGGTGCCAGCTACATTAACGCCGGCTACATTAACGCCGGCTACATTAACACCGGCTACATTATCCCCGGCTACATTATCGCCAGCTACATTAACACCGGCTACATTAACACCGGCTACATTATCCCCGGCTACATTGGAGCCAGCTACATTAACGCCAGATACATTACTGCCAGCTACATTATCCCCGGCTACATTATTCTTAGCTACATGAGCACTAGCTGGTCCCATGTGGCTCAGTGTTTAGAGCATGGTGCTTGCAATGCCAGGGTCGTGAGTTTGATTCCCACAGGGAACCATTACAAGTGAAAATGAATGCGCTCAGTACTCTAAGTCACTCTGGACAAGAGCGCCTGCTAAATGAATAAAATGCTCAAAGTAGCGCTAGCACCATTAGCCATGGCTGAAAGAAACAGACAGAACCGTCTCCCAACTCTGTTTTCCCAGAAGGGATCCACATTGTAGCTAGCCTAGCACACAGGATCAGAGTGACACTATGGGCGGTAACCCCTGTGCAAGCCGAGGGGTGTTGTGTCATCAAGTGTTGAGATATTTCTGGTGACCCTCTGTAATATCTTGCTTACTTTCTCTGTGACTGAACAGTAACTTGTCCTTTTCACTTAGTGAATTAGTGTAGTATGCCAGAGACTGCTCAGCTCTGTCGGTGGTCTTACCAGTCAGTTTAATAAGTCAGGCTTTAGGGGAAAGAGCCAGGCTTGGGCACAGAGTACCACATTTTAAGTATTATTTCCCCCTTTTTACAAGGGTGTATTTTCTAGTGGGGCTGCTGTCTGATGTTAGTGGTAAGTCCTTGGTCCAGTGTGCATGCAAGTACATGCATGCGCCACCCCTGTCCTTGCCCATCCCTCTCCTCTCCTCCTCCTCGCTCCTCTCCTCCTCCTCGCTCCTCTCCTCCTCCTCGTTCCTCTCCTCCTCCTCGATCCTCTCCCCTCCTCGCTCCTCTCCTCCTCCTCATTCCTCTCCTCCTCCTCGTTCCTCTCCCCTCCTCGCTCCTCTCCCCTCCTCGCTCCTCTCCTCCTCCTCGTTCCTCTCCTCCTCCTCGTTCCTCTCCCCTCCTCGCTCCTCTCCTCCTCCTCTCCCCTCCTCGCTCCTCTCCTCCTCCTCGCTTCTCTCCTCCTCCTCGTTCCTCTCCCCTCCTCCTCGCTCCTCTCCCCTCCTTCTCGCTCCTCTCCTCCTCCCCGCTCCTCTCCTCCTCCTCGTTCCTCTCCTCCTCCTCGTTCCTCTCCCCTCCTCCTCGCTTCTCTCCCCTCCTCGCTCCTCTCCCCTCCTCGCTTCTCTCCCCTCCTCGCTCCTCCCCTCCTCCTCGCCCCTCCTCGCTCCTCTCCTCCTCCTCTCCCCTCCTCGCTCCTCTCCTCCTCCTCGTTCCTCTCTCCTCCTCCTCGCTTCTCTCCTCCTCCTCATTCCTCTCCCCTCCTCCTCGCTCCTCTTCCTTGCTCTTCTCCTCTCTCCTCCTCCTCATTCCTCTCCCCTCTCCTCCTCCTTGCTCCTTCCTCTCCTCTCCTCAACCTTGCTCCTCTCCTCCTCCTTGCTCCTCTCCTCCTCATTCCTTTCCTCGCTCCTCTCTTCTCCTCCTCCTCTCCTCTCTCCTCCTCATTCCTCTCCTCTCTCCTCTACCCTCCTCTCTCCTCCTGTCTCTAATAAACAATCTAGCCAGACACCATGCTGAGACGGCCGGTAATGGGGGTTCTAATTAGCCACTCCAAACACACAGAGTGGTGCTTCACGCCTCGTTCTCCGCATTCATCTCTCCAAAACTGAATGAATTGATTCCATTTGCTCGCCACTTAATGCACTGACGATTTATTAACACGGCGAGGACGAGAGAAGAAGACACCTATAAAGCTTCTTGTTCGGGTCCTGAGAAGAAGGAATGAAGTGTTTTTATTTGTAGAGGTTTCTATCTGATTGTATAGATTAGCGCTGTCAGAGCAACAATAAGAAGAGAACGTTGTCTGACCTGTTGGGCTGGAGGGTTTCTCTGGGTGACAAGGGAGAGAGAGGAGAGGGAAAGGGAGGTACCTGATACAGCTATGTATGTCTTAGTTCAAAACAAATCTGACTCCTGCCTCGTTGAAGTACTGAGAAAGTATGAACATATCAGTGTTGAAAGAGGGAGACAGAGATAGAGAGACACAAAGAGAGAGAGTAAATCTAGCCAGAGCAGAAGCCATTTAAGAAAATGTGACAGGGCAAATGAGCGAGAACTAACACTTGAAGCCCATGCCAATATACCCAGTTAAAACAGCAGAGGCTGTATCTGAATTCATTAGGCTTTCTTCACTAGGTCCTGCATTTCAGCATCGTTCCCTCTCTTTCCTCACTACCATTTCTCTCTCTCTCTCTCTCTCTCTCTCTCTCTCTCTCTCTCTCTCTCTCTCTCTCTCTCTCTCTCTCTCTCTCTCTCTCCTCAGTACAGTTGCTCTCTCTCTTTCCTCACTACAGTTCCTCTCTCTCTCTCTTTCCTCACTACAGTTCCTCTCTCTCTTTCCTCACTACAGTTCCTCTCTCTCTCTCTCTCTCTCTCTCTCTCTCTCTCACTACAGTTCCTCTCTCTCTCTTTCCTCACTACCGTTCCCCCTCTCTCTCTCTTTCCTCACTACAGTTCCTCTCTCTCTTTCCTCACTACAGTTCCTCTCTCTCTCTCTCTCTCCTCACTACAGTTCCTCTCTCTCTCTTTCCTCACTACCGTTCCCCCTCTCTCTCTCTCTCTCTCTCTCTCTCTCTCTCTCCTCACTACAGTTCCTCTCTCTCTTTCCTCACTACAGTTCCTCTCTCTCTTTCCTCACTACAGTTCCTCTCTCTCTCTTTCCTCACTACAGTTCCTCTCTCTTTCTTTCCTCACTACAGTTCCTCTCTCTCTCTCTCCTCACTACAGTTCCTCTCTCTCTCTCTCCTCACTACAGTTCCTCTCTCTTTCTCCTCACTACAGTTCCTCTCTCTCTTTCCTCACTACAGTGCCTCTCTCTCTCTTTCCTCACTACAGTTCCTCTCTCTCTTTCCTCACTACAGTTCCTCTCTCTCTTTCCTCACTACAGTTCCTCTCTCTCTTTCCTCACTACAGTTCCTATCTCTCTCTTTCCTCGCTACAGTTTCTCTCTCTCTCCTCACTACAGTTCCTCTCTCTTTATTTCCTCACTATAGTTCCTCTCTCTCTTTCCTCACTACAGTGCCTCTCTCTCTTTCCTCACTACAGTTCCTCTCTCTCTCCTCACTACAGTTCCTCTCTCTTTATTTCCTCACTACAGTGCCTCTCTCTCTTTCCTCACTACAGTTCCTCTCTCTCTCTTTCCTCACTACAGTTCCTCTCTCTCTCTTTCCTCACTACAGTTCCTCTCTCTCTCTCTCCTCACTACAGTTCCTCTCTCTCTCTCCTCACTACAGTTCCTCTCTCTCTCCTCACTACAGTTCCTATCTCTCTCTTTCCTCACTACAGTTTCTCTCTCTCTCCTCACTACAGTTCATCTCTCTTTATTTCCTCACTATAGTTCCTCTCTCTCTCTTTCCTCACTACAGTTCCTCTCTCTCTCTTTCCTCACTACAGTTCCTCTCTCTCTCTTTCCTCACTACAGTTCCTCTCTCTCTCTCCTCACTACAGTTCCTCTCTCTCTTTCCTCACTACAGTTCCTCTCTCTCTTTTTCCTCACTACAGTTCCTCTCTCTCTCTCTCCTCACTACAGTTCCTCTCTCTCTCTCCTCACTACAGTTCCTCTCTCTTTATTTCCTCACTACAGTTCCTCTCTCTCTTTCCTCACTACAGTTCCTCTCTCTCTCCTCACTACAGTTCCTCTCTCTCTCTTTCCTCACCACAGTTCCTCTCTCTCTTTCCTCACTACAGTTCCTCTCTCTCTCTTTCCTCACTACAGTTCCTCTCTCTCTCTTTCCTCACTACAGTTCCTCTCTCTCTCTTTCCTCACTACAGTTCCTCTCTCTCTTTCCTCACTACAGTTCCTCTCTCTCTCTTTCCTCACTACAGTTCCTCTCTCTCTCTCCTCACTACAGTTCCTCTCTCTCTCTTTCCTCACTACAGTTCCTCTCTCTCTCTTTCCTCACTACAGTTCCTCTCTCTTTATTTCCTCGCTACAGTTCCTTTCCCTCCCCATGTCTTCACCTCTTTCTCCTCCTGTCTCTCTCTCTCTTTCCCTCTCTCTGCTTGTTACAGGGCTGAGGAGTGAGGAGGAGGGCCCTTACATTCCCTCTCAGGCTGCAGGGCCTAAACCAAGACACACCCCACCCACCCTCCTCTCCCCCTCCTCTCCTCCATCCCCTCTACTCCTGTCGTAGGTGAAGTGAAGCTAGACCAATTGGCAGTGTGTCTCCTGACCGGAGAGAGCAACTCCCCTCCCTCACCTCACCCTTACCCTCGCCTCACACCTGCATGACAGGTCATCCCGCTTAATAAAGCCAGTCGTGCACAACACGCCACAGAGACAGGGCTAACGAGAGAGGAGAGGGAAAGCGAGAAAGAGAGAGAGATAGAGAGAGGGGAGAGAGAGAAAAAGAGGGGGGAGAGAAAGGTGAAGACAATATGCCTGTAAGCTACAAAGGTGTTGTGTAGTCTGTTTAGAGAGAGAGTGAGAGAAAAAGGAGAGCAAAAGAGGGAGAGAAAGAAATCCAAGCACACAGGTAAGGATTGTGAAGACTCAAGCACATTTCACACAAAAACCCCAACGCCCGTTTCCTCTGTTATTCCTTACTTCATTCATATTCTGTGGCTTTAATACAGTCTAGCGTTTTCTGAGCGAGGACGTTTGGTTCACCCTGGGATCGTCTGACCAATGAGAGAAGAGAACATGGTGGTCTAGGACCGCGTCCCGTGCCAATGACATCACAGCCTCCCGGGGCGCTGCGGATAAGTCAAACACAGCTGGGAGTCAGCGAAAGACGAGAGGGTGAGAGAGGCAACGCAGTCGGGACCGCAGTCATACCGGTGTGTGTGAGAGATGTGTCCGACTGTAATTATGAAGTGTGTAAGAAACTGTATGTGTGTGTGTGCAAAAAATCTGTGTGAGCATGTGATGCATGCACTTTGCAGCCTGTTTGTCTATGCAGATGTGAGTCCATAAACTTGTGTGTATGCAAGCAACAGTGTGTGTGTGGTGTGTGTGTGAGGTCCTGTATGCACCATGTGTCCCACTCCCCTCCAGCCTGTCTAGCTCATTCCCTCCCTGCTACTTTATGAGTAGAGGCTGTTACAGCTCACGTCAGGACACAGTGAAGTGTCTAAACGCTTCCATTCACACGGGACGTGACACACACACTCACACTGTGGGGCCACTGCCTTGTAACTAACACACAGAGAGAGAAAGACAGAGAGAGACAGAGAGAGACAGAGAGAGACAGAGAGAGAGAGAGAGACAGAGAGAGAGACGGAGAGAGAGAGACGAGAGAGAGACGGGGGAGAGAGAGAGAGACGGGGAGAGAGAGAGAGAGACAGGGAGAGAGAGAGAGAGCGAGACAGAGAGAGAGAGAGAGACAGAGACAGAGAGAGAGAGAGATTGTGTGTGTGCAGCAGCATGTGTGTGATTCACTAGTTTGTGTGTGAGGCGATAGTGTTAACTAAACTAGGGCCTCACTGGAGCTATTCTGGAAGACTACACATACTTTCTAGTGCTATCTGGGAACCCAGTGCTATTTTAGGACTGGAGAACCTTTGCAGCACTGTTCAGGGAGCTGTACCCTAGACGTACCCTGTATTGGGGAGGGACTCTGGGCCCTTTGATTGTAGAATGCAGGAACCATATTCATTCTACATGTCTGGCCGTCAATTGCTTAGTGCAGTAGAGAAAGGAGGTGCCCTAAGATCCTCTAGGACACTAACGATGACCCCTTACAGCTCCTTAACCCCACCTGCAAAGGGCCGTCCCTGTGTGAGAGCAGCAGTGACAGTCTGCCTCCTCCTTTCCTCTACTGTTGACAGATCAATAGGAGACAATGTTCTCAGGAGATCAGCATCACAACGTCAACGCTCTCACACCTTTGCCATCCGTGTCGCTGACCTTGAAGTAAAATTCAATTTCCCTCCACAACAACAAAGCAGAAGGAACGGAAGGTACTACAATAGACACTTCTGATCCCCTGGCCATTTCCCCTTCCGACGCAACGCACACAGGATTATGAAGGAGATGGGGAGAGAAATGGATGGAGGGAACGGAGAGAGAAAGGAAGAAGAAGAAGGGAGGAGGTAATTATAACATGGTCCGTCTTTGAAAAACCTCCAGCAGGACGGCAGATCCCCAGCCTCAATTAGACACGCGGCTGCTGGAGAGGGCTTCTCGCTGGGGGAGAGTAGCAGCCGCACCGGGGCGCCCATGCTCGCTACTAGGCCCTTTTGAGGGGAATTCCCCCAGGCCCTGACACAACAGGAAGAAAAAAGGGAAAGGCGAATGTAGGAGCGAGGGATCCCATTAAGGGGATGAAGGTGTTGTGTATCGCACATGTCGTTAATACTGGAGGAATATTCCTTTTCTATGTCATTATCACTGCCTAGTGGTACTCAGAGGGAGCCAGAGGAGGATCATGGGTAGGCTGGTGGACCCCTCACTCAGCTATGGATGGAGAGAGACAGAGAGAGAGGGAGAGAAGAGGGAGCGAAATAGAGAGAGTGTGAGAGCAAGAGGGACAGAGAGAGAGTGTGAGAGAGTGTGAGAGAGAGGGAGAGAAGAGGGAGCGAAATAGAGAGAGTGTGAGAACAAGAGAGACAGAGAGAGAGTGTGAGAGAGACAGAGAGAGAGGGAGAGAGGGAGAGAAGAGGGAGCGAAATAGAGAGAGTGTGAGAGCGAGAGAGACAGAGAGAGAGAGAGTGTGTGTAGAAAGTGCAGAGAGGTGGGAATACACAGAGCAGCGCGAATCCAACCAGCATCTTGGATAAAGCTGTAGGATTGTCTGCGTGGCTTTGAAGTTGGCCCTGTCTTAGGGGATTTGGGCAAGGGGGATGGGTGGAGGGGGTAGCACTGGGAGTTGGAGAGAGGTAGGCTCTGCTCAGCTTGATCAAACCCACCGCTTGGGTCCCCTGGGGGGGGCTAGGAGACCTGACCATCTACCATGTATGTTAAATACATAATTTCCCCATCCTCACGCTGCTCCCCGGGCCACATTAGCCCTCCCAACGCATGTATGCCCCAGTTCAACACTCTATCTATCCACCATAGAGTATGAATGGGTTTACATTTGACCATGTATACAGTACTAATATACTTTGGGATCCCGCTAGGTTGATATAGCGTTCTGCTAATATGAATGTGACCACCATGCATGTAAATGTGGGGGAGATTAGTCGATGAGGATGATGAAATACATGCCCATTACATGCCTGGTCCCATCAGGAGGTTTACAGTAATGAGGCCCTTACTAAAACCCTGCTCTGTGATTTTAGGCATCCATTGGCTGTCACTGTACTAAAAAAACCTGACAAAACAAATCAACAAATATATATGTTATATTATGATGTTTAAAACAAAAGTATTTTCACATACACCGGATAGGTACGGTTAAATGTGTTGTTTTACAGGGTCAGCCATAGTAGTACAGCACACCTGGAGCAAATTAGGGTTAAGTGCCTTGCTCAAGGGCACATCGGCAGTTTTTTCCTCATTGGCGACATTTCAGTTACTGGCCCAGCGCTCTAACTGCTAGGCTACCGGCCGCTCTGGAACTGGAAGCCAGTTGCACTGCTTTTTGTCATTGTTCCCCTCTGATCAGGGACTGATTTAGACCAGGGACACCAGGTAGAACAGAAAAGCAGCAGGCTCCGGACCTCCTAGGGTCAGAGTTGAACACCCCTGCTGTAGATGATTACATAAAATACATCAAACTAAGTGTCGAGAGATCATTCCTTCAAATAAATGTTTGTGTTATCGGTTTTCAATTGACTGGCTTGTTGTTCGTCCTCTGTGGTGTGGCAGGCCATCATTATCCAATTAGGACGGTATTGCTGGGCTGGAGGGATGAAAGGAGAGACAGAGGAAATAGAAACAGAAGAGAGAGAAATAGAGGGAGCTTCCCACTGAATGCAGGTCTGTTTGCCCAAGCTAAGTGTGTGTGTCCTAGAGTATGGGAGTGTGACCTCTAGTAAAACACCATGAGATACTAAACATTCATGGAGCAGACTAGAGACTAAGCCAGAGGGACTGTTGGGGAGGGAGAAGGAAAGTGAAGAAGCGAGAGACAGAGGGAGAAAGAGAGAAAAAGAGAGGGAGGGAGAGGACAAAGATGAAGGAGTGAAAAAGAGAGAGAGAGTAACTCTCTGTGTCCCTGTGCTGTACATGGGGGGATCCAGGGAGGCGGAGTTAAAACAACAACACAGAAAGCTAAATAGCACAACACAGAACTGCACTTCATTGCAGCGAACGCCAGAGTACACACACAGATAACCTCAGCAATCCTTCCTCAGCTGGAGAGAGAGAGGGAGGGAAGGAAGGGGGGATTGAGGGAGGGAGGGGGCTGCAAAAGGTAATCAGGGTTGAGAGAAAAGGAGGGCAGAGAGAGATGAAAGAGAGAGGACAGCGGACAGAAAGAAGTGGTCGAAGAGGAGAGGACCAGAGAGCAAGATGGAGTGAACGAGAGAAGACGGAAGGAGAGAACAGCAAAAGATAAAAGACAGAGTGAAACAGCATAACGAGGGGACGGCTAACAAGGGACAGACAGAAAGAGGACAGAATGAGAGAAATAAAAGGAGGACATGAAGACAGAAAGAGAGTGATGGAGAGAGAGAGAGGAGAGCTGTGTGTCAGGGGGGCGTGATGTGAAGAGAATCTAGCTGCATCAAAGCGGAGGAGAGGAGCAGAGCGGCACTACAGCCGTGACCTGAATGTGCTCCCAGCCCTCTGCTGCTAACAGGATCAATGGCAGGCCTGCGTTGGGCTCACCTCAGGCCCCTGGGCAGGCTAATGAAGGCACACACCACACACACCACACACACCAATGATCAGTGGTGCTCGTGAAACCAGCAGTGTGATCTGACTACACCTGTCATTATAAGAAATCAAGATAACTCAAAAGATTCCATCTGTTTGCTTTACAAGGGATGTAGCAGATGTTTACAATGGCCCAGATTTTACTGTCCAACGCTTTGACACATATGCATACACACACACACACACACACACACACACACACACACACACACACACACACACACACACACACACACACACACACACACACACACACACACACACACACACACACATGCGAATACACGCGGATACACACACACTCTCACAAACACACAGAGAGGGCTGAGAAGATCACAGCGTCTAACTGCTAAGAACGTAGATCATTTCACTTGTAAGCCCTCAAAGTAACTTCTCTCTTTTTACTATGAGGTGCAACTTTTTAACTCAACTTCCACCTGATGTCACGTCATAGCCGAGGTGTTATTAGATAACGCTGAATAACATCTAAATGGTTTCACATAATTTATCACGATTCGTTTCTGTCTCCCAGGCTATGGGGCCGTGCTGAAGCTCCATTGTGGCAGAGAGTCAGAATCTGGTCCAAATCCAATATAAGGGGAATTACTTCCCAAATTCCTTCATACGATGTAACCTGCGCATAACCCCCCCCCCCCTCTCCCTTCCAGCTTGAATCCATTTGAAGCTTGGTTCTGGGATTGGAGAGTGGGACTATGGATTGGCATGTGCAGCACTGATGTTAGGCCCTTGATGTAAAGACCTACCTACTTTACTGTAGTCCGCTCTGAGGTGCTCTGGGAGAAGTGACAGGGAGAATTCTCACACTTACATACAACAGTATACATTCTGGATACATTCTGGATCAATATTCATCCGTATTATATAGGTTATAAGGGGAATTACAGTGATACAACGAACAGGGTCGGTGTGTCATATCGAACTTCGTTCAGGTGTGAAGAGCTTCTGCTAACAGCACATACAGTATCTATGGAGAGTACGGTGTCTAGTACTAATGAGGTCTCCTCCATCACACGAGTCCTCCAGCCTCAAGTCACATCCCTCTATCTCTGACCCTGTCTGAGGAGCGTGTGAAAGCGAAAAGGAATGAAACCATAAGACCATGGGCACTGGGGCAGCTGGCGGGGACACATATTGTGTGTGTAGAAATCACCTTGATTCAGTGCACCGGCCCCTTTGATGTTGCCTGGAGCTGAACAACTCCTCGCTCTGAGCCAACCCTAAGCCTTAAAACTCAAATCTAGCCTGACGTCCCCCACCCCCCTCCTGAAAATCATAACCATATGACAGAGAAGAAATTCCTCCACCTTAGGAATCGCTTCGACCCGTCCATCTCGCTCTCCGACCGAGACATCAGGCCAGAGATAACAGAAAACAGGTTACGAGACGATGGGAGGTGATGGGAGGAGGAGGAGGAGGAGGAGGAGGAGGAGGAGGAGGAGGAGGGAGGAGGAGGTGATGGGAGGAGGAGGAGGAGGAGGAGGAGGAGGGGGAGGGAGGAGGAGGAGAGGAGAGGTGGGTTAAGAAGATCACGTCCCGAAAAATTGCATGCAGCGTGACTACCTAAAATGGAAGTTTCTCAGGCAAGGGATGGAGGGATGGAAGATAGGATGACCTTCCAGTTGACAGAGTGAGAGATCGAGAGAAGGAGAGGGGGAGGAAAAAAACGAGTCAAATATGAAATCTGACTCAAATTAGAAAAACATTCCTGTTCTATCACAGTTGAGAGCCTCAGCCAGACCCTGCAGGAACAACCAGTACATGTACTGACTGAGTGTCTGACACACGTACTGGTTATCTGACACACGTACTGGCTATCTGACACACGTACTGGTTATCTGACACACGTACTGGCTATCTGACACACGCACTGGCTATCTGACACACGTACTGGTTATCTGACACACGTACTGGTTATCTGACACACGTACTGGTTATCTGACACACGTACTGGTTATCTGACACACGTACTGGTTATCTGACACACGTACTGGCTATCTGACACACGTACTGGTTATCTGACACACGTACTGGTTATCTGACACACGTACTGGCTATCTGACACACGTACTGGTTATCTGACACACGTACTGGTTATCTGACACACGTACTGGTTATCTGACACACGTACTGGTTATCTGACACACGTACTGGGTATCTTACACACGTACTGGTTATCTGACACACGTACTGGTTATCTGACACACGTACTGGTTATCTGACACACGTACTGGTTATCTGACACACGTACTGGGTATCTGACACACGTACTGGGTATCTGACACACGTACTGGTTATCTGACACACGTACGTACTGGTTATCTGACACACGTACGTACTGGTTATCTGACACACGTACGTACTGGTTATCTGACACACGTACGGTACTGGTTATCTGACACACGTACGTACTGGTTATCTGACACACGTACTGGTTATCTGACACACGTACTGGTTATCTGACACACGTACTGGTTATCTGACACACGTACTGGTTATCTGACACACGTACTGGGTATCTGACACACGTACTGGGTATCTGACACACGTACTGGTTATCTGACACACGTACGTACTGGTTATCTGACACACGTACTGGGTATCTGACACACGTACTGGTTATCTGACACACGTACGTACGTACTGGTTATCTGACACACGTACGTACGTACTGGTTATCTGACACACGTACTGGTTATCTGACACACGTACTGGTTATCTGACACACGTACTGAGTATCTGACACACGTACTGAGTATCTGACACACGTACTGGTTATCTGACACACGTACTGGTTATCTGACACACGTACTGGTTATCTGACACACGTACTGGTTATCTGACACACGTACTGGTTATCTGACACACGTACTGGTTATCTGACACACGTACTGGTTATCTGACACACGTACTGGTTATCTGACACACGTACTGGTTATCTGACACACGTACTGGTTATCTGACACACGTACTGGTTATCTGGCACATGTACTGGTTATCTGACACATGTACTGGTTATCTGACACATGTACTGGTTCTAGGGGATACTATACAATTACGACTTCACCCATGTAATAACCACTTCCATACATGTAATTACATTATAATAACAACAAAATAGTCCCCTTTATGAAAATCGGTGTGTTTGAGTGCGTTTGGTAGCCAGTGTGGGTGAGGGTGTGTTTATGAGTCTGTATTTGTTATTGTGTGTGTTTGGTCTGCGTGTGGTGGCTGGCCCTGGCTCCCTGTTCATTCCTCTCTCTCTCCTCCTTGTTAATCGCATCAGCTGGTTTAGCCAGAGGACATCCTTCATTAAATAAATCAGGAAGTAGCATATTGGGTAGTCTGGCCCCTGCTTTGCGCCACGGGTTTTACCCCTCTAACAAATTCCTTTGCTGCGCCCAGATGTCAGGTATTTGAATAAAACGGCCTCATTGTACCTCCCCTCCCCTTACCCCTGTGTCCCTGAGAGATGGAGCGAGGAAAATATAGAAGGAGGACGAGGGAGGAGTGTTTGGGAGCGTATTGGAGGTGTGTGTGTGTGTTTGTGTGCAGTGTAGTGTGTGTGTTAGCGGTTCCATCTGGGTCTCCTGGAAGCGCGGTGGAGTCAGGAAAACCGCATCTCATAAAAGGGGGAGGAAGCCCAATGTTCTACAAGGACAGAACATTACAGAGAATGTCGCTCAGGAAAAACCTGGGCTTGGGCCCACATGTTGGCTGGCTGACTAGGCCTTCTCTCTCTCCCTTCTCTTTTCCTCACTCTCTCTCTCTCTCTCTTTCTCAATATTTCTCTCTCTTAATAGGCAAAGGAACATCGAGAGAGAGAGAGAGCGAGAGAGAGAGAGACATCGAGAGAGAGAGACATCGAGAGAGAGAGAGAGATAGATATATATATATATATATATATAGAGAGAGATAGAGAGAGATACATCGAGAGAGAGAGAGAGAGAGATATATAGATATATAGAGAGAGAGAGAGGGAGAGAGAGAGCGAGAGAGATAGAGAGAGAGAGAGATAGAGAGATATATATATAGAGAGAGAGGGAGAGAGATACATAGAGAGAGAGACAGAGACAGAGAGAGAGATATATATATATATATATATATATATAGAGAGAGAGAGAGAGAGAGAGAGAGAGAGATAGAGAGCGAGAGAGAGAGAGACAGAGACAGAGAGAGAGAGAGAGAGAGGCCAGACTGATAGGAATTCCATCTGTCGGGACGGAGCGGAGCGGTGACAGGCGGAGAGAGAACCAAAGGCATCTGGTCTCCATTGGTGCTGGGGGGTGCGGGCCAACTAACAGGGCCTGCTCTGGCTCTGGAACCATACGAGGGAGAGATGGATGGAGAGACTGAGGGGTTGAGCCAAGGACCTGGCAAAGGGAGGACAGGGAGAGGAAAGAGAGAGAGAGAGGGAGAAAGAGATAGAAAGGGAGATAGGGCCCCCGATGACTGGCAGTCGTGAGACCTGTCTCGATTTTTCACACATTGCTTTGGATTGGGCTTGGATGAGGGG
The DNA here is from genome assembly GCF_045791955.1 of Oncorhynchus clarkii lewisi. Taxonomy (NCBI): domain Eukaryota; kingdom Metazoa; phylum Chordata; class Actinopteri; order Salmoniformes; family Salmonidae; genus Oncorhynchus; species Oncorhynchus clarkii. The sequence continues at coordinate 15,177 of NW_027258203.1, read as the reverse complement.
GGTATGGGAGGTTTGGCAGGGTGTGGGGGGAGCCGAGTTAATCACAGTATTCTGAGGAGAGGAGTTGAGAGGAGTTGTCCTCAAAAGCCTAGCGTGTGTGTGTGTATGTTGTGTGTGTGTATGTTGTGTGTGTGGTTCATGTGGATGTTTGCTGATACGTCTTTGGGTTGAGATCAGAACAAAAGAGAGGAGAACAGAGGTGTGATGATCAGTCAGCACTGTCAGGGGAGACAGACCTACTATACAGCCAGCATAGCTCACAGCCAGATACACTGAGGTAGCCATGAGGAGCTCTCTGAGGAACACACGCATATGTTCATAAGGGAAACAGATCTATATGTTGGGATGAATATGTTCAGTAGGGATTACCATGATGACTAAATGTACCCAAATAAATACTGGATGATACAAGCAGAATGAGATTGTTGTGACAAATGCCATCACAGTAGTGATGGAATGTTATCATATTGTATATTGAATGAATGAGAGAAACATGATCTGGTACATGTCTGGCTAGGGGATGTGATCTGGTGCACGTCTGGCTAGGGGATGTGATCTGGTACACGTCTGGCTAGGGGATGTGATCTGGTACACGTCTGGCTAGGGGATGTGATCTGGTACACGTCTGGCTAAGGGGATGTGATCTGGTACACGTCTGGCTAGGGGATGTGATCTGGTACACGTCTGGCTAGGGGATGTGATCTGGTACACGTCTGGCTAGGGGATGTGATCTGGTACACGTCTGGCTAGGGGATGTGATCTGGTACACGTCTGGCTAAGGGGATGTGATCTGGTACACGTGTGGCTAAGGGGATGTGATCTGGTACACGTCTGGCTAGGGGATGTGATCTGGTACACGTCTGGCTAGGGGATGTGATCTGGTACACGTCTGGCTAGGGGATGTGATCTGGTACACGTCTGGCTAGGGGATTTGATCTGGTACAAGTCTGGCTAGGGGATGTGATCTGGTACACGTCTGGCTAGGGGATGTGATCTGGTACACGTCTGGCTAGGGAATGTGATCTGGTACACGTCTGGCTAGGGGATGTGATCTGGTACACGTCTGGCTAGGGGATGTGATCTGGTACACGTCTGGCTAGGGGATGTGATCTGGTACACGTCTGGCTAAGGGGATGTGATCTGGTACACGTCTGGCTAGGGGATGTGATCTGGTACACGTCTGGCTAGGGGATGTGATCTGGTACACGTCTGGTACATGTGATCTTATCATATGGTGCTACAACAGGCGTCCATACTGATGATGACATGTAATGGTGAGAATAACCCCCGATAAAAGCAACAGGAAAAGGAAAAGGTCAGCAAGACAATACAGACAGTTTCCACTAAACAACCATTTTGTTTCTATTATTTTCTGAAAATCTAGCACTAGCAAGAGAAGTGTGGGTTTGGGTCTGTAATGATCCCGCTGGGTTTTTCAGTACAATTTCCTAATGGAATATTTTACTGCACAACAGCCGTGGAGTGGCGAGGACCACTGCGAAGGTCATTAAAGCACTTTTTGAAATTAAAACAGTTCAAAATGAGATCACGGGGAGCGATTGTGTCCCTACGGTGGCTATAAGAATGTGTTTACTGAGAGCAGAAGTACAGTGCGTTAGGCCTCATTAGCTTATTGCTATAGATGCAATGTGTGTGTGTGTTCACGTGTGTGCATTGTTAACTATGCTATTGTTAAGAGTGAATCAGCTGTAGAGGTTATAGCGATATATAATTCTGTTTGCTAATGGTTCATAATTGCTGATTGTGTGTGTGTGTGTGTGTGTGTGTGTGTGTGTGTGTGTGTGTGTGTGTGTGTGCGCATGTGTGTGTGTGTGTCTAACTGTAATGTGAAGATCAGATCATGCAAAGGTCCTTAGGAGAGAGAGAGAGAGAGGAAGAGGGAGGGAGAGGAAGAGAGAGAAGGAGGGAGAGGTAGAGGGAGGGAGAGGAAGAGAGAGAAGGAGGGAGAGGTAGAGGGAGGGAGAGGAAGAGGAAGAAGGAGGGAGAGGTAGAGGGAGGGAGAGAAAGAAAAAAACAATCATTCATTTTAATGGTTATTGATGTTATTTATAATTCCCCTCACTTCACAAATCACAATTCCAACCACTTGACGACCTATTGAGCTTTTTATGCTATCGATTCATTTCCTCCTGCTTAAACAGTCTATTACAATGGTAAATTGCGAAGTGTACGCATATTTAGTCACGCCTCAACAATATATTTACCCTTCTTATGCTGTACGTGACCTAGCATAATGCATTGAGATGGAGAGTAGAATTTGTCTTTCCTGCTGGGATAATTAATTAATATCTCATAGAATCATAATTGTAGGATTACAAAAGAAGGAAATTGAATGATGGGAAAAATCGAATTATGACAAACGTGCAAATATTCTTACTGATGAGGAAAACAATGATGATAATTATGATAGTACTGATGTTGATAATCATGACAATAACCATGATAACAGTCATGTTTACTCTACAAAATAAAGTGACAGGAGGTTGATTATCTTGGTGTCTGGAAGGCATGTCGTGGTGTATCAGCTCAGTAATCTGTGTGCTGGGAAGGAGAGGTCCGTGGCGTTGGGAAACAACCTAAATGTCCACATAGGAGAGAAGGCAGAACCAGATGAACCTACGTGATGCACCCCTCGAATCCTGCTCTGAGCTTTACAAAACAGTTGTATGGACACACACACACCCATACTATGAAACACACACACATAACTAGGTATGTAGGGACAGACACACACACATAACTAGGTATGTAGGGACAGACACACACACATAACTAGGTATGTAGGGACAGACACACACACATATGCTTAAACACTAAAGTACACACAGGTTAGCTACACCTGGTTTCTGGTAACACAGTGTTAAGTTAAGGGCAAAGCCTTCACCTTTATGTTGCAGCATTCCAACCCAAACAGATGAACAGAGAGAGGGGAGATAGAATGAGAGAAAATAACAGAGAAAGTGGAGAAAAAAACCTCACTCTCTTCACGGTCCTGAGATCACAGCAGTGTGGGTGCTGACAAAGGACTGTGTGTGTCGTCTCTGTGCCTGCGGGTGTGTTCCTGTGTGTGTGTGAGTGACAGGCGGCAGGGCCCAATCGGCCGGGGAGCGGGGCGGACAGTGATTACGGGTGACAGTGGTGTTACCGTGGAGACAGGTGAACGCTGGAGAGTGGAGGGATGGAGAGAACATTATTCATATATTCAGAAGACTGGCTGGGACTTTCAACATGTTGTATCCCCTGCAGTCAGACATTACACGGTGCCACTGGCACTGGATCCACACACACACAAGGGAGGGAGGGAGGGAGGGAGAGAGGGAGAGAGGGAGAGAGGGAGAGAGCTGACACAACATACTGTAACTTAGACACGGGCAGACGAGCAGAGAGAAATGGTGTGTTTATACCTGTCTGTGTGACTGTGAATTGATACATGGTGGGTGTGTTCCTGTCTGTGTGGTTGTGTTCCTGTCTGTGTGGGTGTGTTCCTGTCTGTGTGGGTGTGAAATAATACATGGTGTGAGTGTGAGGCATCAGAGGGCCTGAGGTGTATTCTGTCAGCTCAGTGTCTTGGGCTCTATGGTGCAGCACTGACACACAACACCCTGCTGCACACACTGGTCATGACAACACACACACTGGTCATGACAACACACTCACTGGTCATGACAACACACTCACTGGTCATGACAACACACTCACTGGTCATGACAACACACTCACTGGTCATGACAACACACTCACTGGTCATGACAACACACACACACTGATCAGGACAACACACTCACTGGTCATGACAACACACACACTGGTCATGACAACACACTCACTGGTCATGACAACACACTCACTGGTCATGACAACACACTCACTGGTCATGACAACACACTCACTGGTCATGACAACACACTCACTGATCAGGACAACACACTCACTGGTCATGACAACACACACACTGGTCATGACAACACACTCACTGGTCATGACAACACACTCACTGGTCATGACAACACACACACTGGTCATGACAACACACTCACTGGTCATGACAACACACTCACTGGTCATGACAACACACACACTGGTCATGACAACACACACACTGGTCATGACAACACACACACTGGTCATGACAACACACACACTGGTCATGACAACACACACACTGGTCATGACATCACACACACTGGTCATGACAACACACACACTGGTCATGACAACACACACACTGGTCATGACAACACACTCACTGGTCATGACAACACACACACTGGTCATGACAACACACACACTGGTCATGACAACACACTCACTGGTCATGACAACACACACGCTGGTCAGGACAACACACACACACTGGTCATGACAACACACACACTGATCAGGACAACACACACACTGGTCATGACAACACACTCACTGGTCATGACAACACACACACTGGTCATGACAACACACTCACTGGTCATGACAACACACACGCTGGTCATGACAACACACACACTGGTAATGACAACACACACACACTGGTCAGGACCACACACACACTGGTAATGACAACACACACACTGGTCAGCACCACACACACACTGGTCAGGACAACATACACACTGGTCAGGACCACACGCACGCTGGTCAGGACCACACACACGCTGGTCAGGACAACATACACACTGGTCAGGACCACACACACACTGGTAATGACAACACAACACACTGGTCATGACAACACACACACTGGTCAGGACAACATACACACTGGTCAGGACCACACACACACTGGTAATGACAACACAACACACTGGTCATGACAACACACACGCTGGTCAGGACAACACACACACTGGTCATGACATCACAACACACTGGTCATGACATCACAACACACTGGGCAGGACAACACAACACACTGGTCATGACAACACAACACACTGGTCATGACAACACAACACACTGGTCAGGACAACACAACACACTGGTCATGACATCACAACACACTGGTCATGACAACACAACACACTGGTCATGACAACACAACACACTGGTCAGGACAACACAACACACTGGTCATGACAACACAACACACTGGTCAGGACAACACAACACCCTGGTCATGAAATCACAACAAACTGGTCATGACATCACAACACACTGGGCAGGACAACACAACACACTGGTCATGACAACACAACACACTGGTCAGGACAACACAACACACTGGTCATGACATCACAACACACTGGTCATGACAACACAACACACTGGTCATGACAACACAACACACTGGTCAGGACAACACAACACACTGGTCATGACATCACAACACACTGGTCATGACAACACAACACACTGGTCATGACAACACAACACACTGGTAATGACAACACAACACACTGGTCATGACATCACAACACACTGGTCAGGACCACACACACACTGGTAATGACATCACAACACACTGGTCATGACATCACAACACACTGGTCATGACAACACAACACACTGGTCATGACAACACAACACACTGGTCATGACAACACAACACACTGGTCATGACAACACAACACACTGGTCATGACAACACAACACACTGGTCATGACATCACAACACACTGGTCATGACATCACAACACACTGGTCATGACAACACAACACACTGGTAATGACAACACAACACACTGGTCATGACATCACAACACACTGGTCATGACAACACAACACACTGGTCATGACATCACAACACACTGGTCATGACAACACAACACACTGGTCATGACAACACAACACACTGGTCATGACATCACAACACACTGGTCATGACAACACAACACACTGGTCATGACATCACAACACACTGGTCATGACATCACAACACACTGGTTCCTTTCTCCCAAAGCCTGTCTTTTCTAAATGAAAGAGGGATAAACAACTCTAAACAGGCCAAAAGAGTCAAATAAAAGTGAGGAAGAGATGGAGGGAGGAGAGATGTTGTGTGAGAGGGAAGGGAGGAGAGATGTTGTGTGAGAGGTAAGGGAGGAGAGATGTTGTGTGAGAGGTAAGGGAGGAGAGATGTTGTGTGAGAGGTAAGGGAGGAGAGATGTTGTGTGAGCGGTAAGGGAGGAGTGATGTTGTGTGAGAGGTAAGGGAGAAGAGATGTTGTGTGAGAGGTAAGGGAGGAGAGATGTTGTGTGAGAGGTAAGGGGGGGTTTATTAGTTGGATTGTAACGTGTGCGCGTTGACGATTTCTTGACGTGTGTGTAGGGTTTGTCATTCTCTGACGCGCACGCACGCACGCACGTACGCACGCACGCACACACACACACACACACACACACACACACTCACGCACAACAGATCATGATCTGGGTGTTGACTTCAGTGTCGTGGGAGTGAAAGGAGGATGATTGAGTGAAAAGCCAGAGAGAGAGAGAGAGAACATGGAGGGGTTTTCTATCCTATGATCAGATGTCAAGGATCATGTCATTTACTTCACAGGACAATAAAGGCAGAAAAAGGTTCTGAGTATTGACATGTCTGTATCAATCAACTGACTGAAATGATCAAAACCCTGAATGAAATGTAACATCAAATGTCCTTCTCAATTCAATGGGTTCACACACTGATCATCTCTTTCAGATTCATATTGTATTTCTGTCTATTACATCATTAGCTAAATACAGGAAGACATGTTTTTAAATCCCATCAATATCTCCCAGAACTCTCCTCCCTTGGATCTACCATGGAGCATTGTAGAGAGAATAAACCCACCACAGACGTGGCTGCCCTGAGAGAGAGAGAGAGAGAGAGAGAGAGAGAGAGAGAATAAACACACCACAGACATAACGTGGCTGCCCTGAGAGAGAGAGAGAGAGAGAGAGAGAGAGAGAGACAGACAGACAGACAGACAGACAGACAGACAGACAGACAGACAGAGAGGATGCGAGAATAAACACACCACAGACATAATGTGGCTGCCCTAAGAGGGCGAGAGAGAGAGAGACAGACAGAGAGAGAGGTAGAGAGAATAAACACACCACAGACATAACGTGGCTGCCCTGAGAGAGAGAGCGAGAGAGAGAGAGAGAGAGAGAGAGAGAGAGAGAGAGAGAGAGAGAGAGACAGACAGAGGGAGAGACAGACAGAGAGAGAGGTAGAGAGAGAGAGAGGTAGAGAGAATAAACGCACCACAGACATAACGTGGCTGCCCAGAGAGAGAGAGAGAGAGAGAGAGAGAGAGAGAAGAGAGAGAGAGAGGTAAAGAGAATAAACGCACCACAGACATAACGTGGCTGCCCTGAGGCTGGGAGATGATTGAATTTCATAGCTACTTACAGGCTAATAGGCTACAACGACTGCTCACTGTCCTTAAGTGACTGACAATTTGGGCTGCGGAGCGAAACCTTTGAAGGCCTTTTTGAAGAGATCTGGAGGGGGGGTTAGTGACTAGTCTGGGCGGTTTGAACAACGATAGTTAGATAGACAGTCTATTAGAACCAGCTGATCCAACCACACTGAGTTGGAATGTTTGGACAGCCAATGGCGAGGTCTTTCTCACAGTCTCAGACTATACGGGTTGGACGAGGATTGGAAGACGAATAAGTAATTTTTTGTCAGAGTGCAAAATAATTGAAAAATGATATCAAAAGAAAAAAGATACAACTAGATAGATAAAACAATGATTTGATGGATTTTTTAAACAACGCAAAATCAAATCTCCTGGGTATATTGAGTCTAATAAATCCAGCAACTCAACCTAAAGCCTGTAAGAGTGCATGGATCTGTTTGTTTGTGTGTGTATCTCCATTGTGTGTGTATTGTTCTGTGTGTGTGTGTCTGTGTGTTCGACAAGTCTGCGAGCAGTTTACTCACAGAAGCTGTTTCCACATACAAGGCCTCAAAACTGCCCTCTCCTCCCTCCATCTCTCCTTTCTCTCCAGCCATGCTGTTCCACTTACCCACACTCCTTTGTGGAACACAAGCCCCAGCCACGGTACCTTGTCTGCCTCGCCGCCACAACGCTGCTATTGGCTTTGGACAACACACACACCACCGAACACCCAAACCACAAGCACATGTTCCCTCGTTCTTAACTAATTCATTCAGGAACACTTTGGTTTGGGTTTTGAGAGACCGAAACCTCTACCTTTGATTAAGAAATGTGTCTGACTGCAATTATATGGGAGGGAGGGAGGGGTAAGTACGATGGTGGTTTTATAGTCTGCTGGCGTGACATTTTTCTATTCTATTTTTCACTTCTGTTTTTCGTTGTTGTAGAGGGACACTGTTGACGGAAGTTGTTGGAAACAAAGAGGAAAATTAGAGAAATATTGAGCGATAGCTTTTTAAACACGTTCAATTGTTGCTACTGTTTCTTTGATAGATAGCCTTTGGAAAAGTACTGCAATGTTGAGAGTGATTTGCGGGCCCACTTGGTGACATATATAGAGGCTGCAATGAGTCTGAATAAGTGGACTTGTTAAACATCCAAGAGAATCACACACACTCACATCTGGGAGTGTGTGTGTAAATGATTACAGTGCATATTCACATCTAAAATATGTTACGTGATCCATGTGTATTCATATTCAGTGATCAGTTTGTAAGTGTGTATATATTTGATTATAAACTGGGTGGTTCGAGCCCTGAATGCTGATTGGCTGACAGCCATGGTATATCAGACCGTAAACCATGGGTATGAAAAACATGTATTTTTCCTGCTCTAATTAAGTTGGTAACCAGTTTATAATAGCAATAAGGCACCTCGGGGGTTTGTGGTATATGGCCAATATACCACGGCTAAGGGCGGTGGTATATATCTCTAAGAACAGCCCTTAGCCGTGGTATATCGGCCATATACCACACCTCCTCGGGCCTTCTTGTTTAAATATTACACTGTGAATGTCTATTACGTGTTCCTAATAGAGCCTACCTGCAGTATGTAACCCCTGACATAGTCCCTCAGGGTCCAGCCCAGGCCGTGCAGTATGTGGAGCACCTCCTCTTGCTTCAGAACACTGAACAGACGGTCCAGCAGGATCTTCAGTCTGACCGGCACCGCCTGGGTCCCGTACAGCATCAGGCTGCTGATGTCAAACACCACGTTGGACTGAACTATCTCCACCTGGGTGGGGTGGTACAGGTGCTGCGTGCTCAGCTTGTCCAGCGCTGGGATGAGGGGACAAGGACACATCAACATGAGTAGGCTTAAACATACACACAGGACATACTAATTCAATGACAGTTCATTTGTCAATAAAAAACAGACGTTTTGGTTAAGAAAATGTGTTTATGTTAAATGTTTTTATGGTTAACTTTGAATCCTCTTGCATATACTCTGCAGGTATACACACACATGCAGGTGCCTAAACACACACCCTGCCAGCCTCACCAGGTAATGACTATCACGTTTCCCCTGTCTCCAGTCTTCTCTGGGAGGTAACAGACCAGGGAGATAACAACACATCTATGAGATCAAATGTAACTGACTGCCTTTCTCTATGTAGTCTCTGTCTCTCTCCTATCTGCCTCTCCTCTTTTCATCTCTCTCTTTCAATCTCTATTTGCACCTACAGTGTCTCTCTCTCCATCTCTCCCTCCCTCAAAGTGCCCCATCTCCCTCTGTCTGTGTCTCTCCTTTTCAACCTCACTTTATTAAGTAACTATGGAAGCATTTCACTGTTAGTATGGAAGCATTTCACTGTTACTATGGAAACATTTCACTGTTACTATGGACACATTTCACTGTTACTATGGAAACATGTCACTGTTACTATGGAAACATGTCACTGTTACTATGGAAACATTTCACTGTTAGTATGGAAGCATTTCACTGTTACTATGGAAACATTTCACTGTTAGTATGGAAACATTTCACTGTTACTATGGAAACATTTCACTGTTAGTATGGAAGCATGTCACTGTTACTATGGAAACATTTCACTGTTACTATGGAAACATTTCACTGTCAGTATGGAAGCATTTCACTGTTAGTGTGGAAGCATTTCACTGTTACTATGGAAACATTTCACTGTTACTATGGAAACATGTCACTGTTAGTATGGAAACATTTCACTGTTAGTGTGGAAGCATTATACTGTTACTATGGAAACATTTCACTGTTACTATGGAAACATTTCACTGTTAGTGTGGAAGCATTTCACTGTTACTATGGAAACATTTCACTGTTACTATGGAAACATTTCACTGTTAGCATGGAAACATTTCACTGTTAGCATGGAAACATTTCACTGTAAGTATGGATTTCACTAAGTAAGTAAGCATTTCACTGTAAATAATTAAGCATTTCACTATAAGTAAGCATGCATTTCACTGTAAATAATTAAGCATTTCGCTGTAAATAGTAAGCATTTCGCTGTAAATAATTAAGCATTTCACTATAAGTAAGCATGCATTTCACTGTAAATAATTAAGCATTTCGCTGTAAATAGTAAGCATTTCACTATAAGTATGCATGCATTTCACTGTAAATAATTAAGCATTTTGCTGTAAATAGTAAGCATTTCACTGTAAATAAATAAGCATTTCGCTGTAAATAGTAAGCATTTCACTGTAAATAAATAAGCATTTCGCTGTAAATAGTAAGCATTTCACTATAAGTAAGCATGCATTTCACTATAAGTAAGCATTTCACTGTAAATAATTAAGCATTTTGCTGTAAATAGTAAGCATTTCACTGTAAATAAATAAGCATTTCGCTGTAAATAGTAAGCATTTCACTGTAAATAAATAAGCATTTCGCTGTAAATAGTAAGCATTTCACTATAAGTAAGCATTTCACTGTAAATAATTAAGCATTTCGCTGTAAATAGTAAGCATTTCACTATAAGCATGCATTTCACTGTAAATAGTAAGCATTTCGCTGTAAATAGTAAGCATTTCACTATAAGTAAGCATTTCACTGTAAATAGTAAGCATTTCGCTGTAAATAGTAAGCATTTCACTATAAGTAAGCATTTCACTGTAAATAGTAAGCATTTCGCTGTAAATAGTAAGCATTTCGCTGTAAATAGTAAGCATTTCACTATAAGTAAGCATGCATTTCACTGTAAGTAAGCATTTCACTGTAAATAATTAAGCATTTCACTGTAAGTAAGCATTCATTTCACTGTTACTATGGAAACATTTCACTGTTAGTGTGGAAGCATTTCACTGTTACTATGGAAACATGTCACTGTTACTATGGAAACATTTCACTGTTAGCATGGAAACATTTCACTGTTAGCATGGAAACATTTCACTGTAAGTATGGATTTCACTAAGTAAGTAAGCATTTCACTGTAAATAATTAAGCACTTCACTATAAGTAAGCATGCATTTCACTGTAAATAATTAAGCATTTCGCCGTAAATAGTAAGCATTTCGCTGTAAATAATTAAGCATTTCACTATAAGTAAGCATGCATTTCACTGTAAATAATTAAGCATTTCGCTGTAAATAGTAAGCATTTCACTATAAGTATGCATGCATTTCACTGTAAATAATTAAGCATTTTGCTGTAAATAGTAAGCATTTCACTGTAAATAAATAAGCATTTCGCTGTAAATAGTAAGCATTTCACTGTAAATAAATAAGCATTTCGCTGTAAATAGTAAGCATTTCACTGTAAATAAATAAGCATTTCGCTGTAAATAGTAAGCATTTCACTATAAGTAAGCATGCATTTCACTATAAGTAAGCATTTCACTGTAAATAATTAAGCATTTTGCTGTAAATAGTAAGCATTTCACTGTAAATAAATAAGCATTTCGCTGTAAATAGTAAGCATTTCACTATAAGTAAGCATTTCACTGTAAATAATTAAGCATTTCGCTGTAAATAGTAAGCATTTCACTGTAAGCATGCATTTCACTGTAAATAGTAAGCATTTCGCTGTAAATAGTAAGCATTTCACTATAAGTAAGCATTTCACTGTAAATAGTAAGCATTTCACTGTAAATAGTAAGCATTTCACTATAAGTAAGCATGCATTTCACTATAAGTAAGCATTTCACTGTAAATAGTAAGCATTTCGCTGTAAATAGTAAGCATTTCGCTGTAAATAGTAAGCATTTCACTATAAGTAAGCATGCATTTCACTGTAAGTAAGCATTTCACTGTAAATAATTAAGCATTTCACTGTAAGTAAGCATTCATTTCACTGTAAGTAAGCATGCATTTCACTGTAAGTAAGCATGCATTTCACTGTAAGTAAATAAGCATTTATCTTCCCCTCTACCCGGTCTCTTCCCCTCTACCCGGTCTCTTCCCCTCTACCCGGTCTCTTCCCCTCTACCCGGTCTCTTCCCCTCTACCCGGTCTCTTCCCCTCTACCCTATCTCTTCCCCTCTACCCTGTCTCTTCCCCTCTACCCTGTCTCTTCCCCTCTACCCTGTCTCTTCCCCTCTACCCTGTCTCTTCCCCTCTACCCTGTCTCTTCCCCTCTACCCTGTATCTTCCCCTCTACCCTGTCTCTTCCCCTCTACCTATCTCTCACGTCACCACCTCTCTCCCATCACCACCTCTCCACCTTACCCTCACTCACCTGCTTTTCTCTCCATCCCCCTCTCTTTCACTCCTTTTTTCCCATCCCTCCCTTCCTCCCTTCCTCCCACTCCTCCCTCCCCTCTTCTCTCTTCGCCTGTCTGTATGACACCTGGTTTTGTCTCCTCTGATCCCAGGACAGCCTTTCCGCTGACGAGGGCTTTGCCTGACAACACACTCTGCGAGACACGAACATCATAAAAAATGAAGAACTGCTTGTCAGAGTGGCTGCCAATGCCGAGATGAAATGAAAAGTGGGGAGAGCGAAGGGGAGAAGGGCCCTCTGACAGTTCAGAGAAGGAGATTAAAAATATTCAATGGGGTCCTGTGCTGATCGCTGAAGGCCCTCTCTACGCTTGGGCCAAACAGGTGTTTTCTTTTATCTTATTTTCCCCTCTGTTCCCTCCTTTCTATGCTTTCCATCTTCTTTCTTTCTTTCGCTCCATGTCCTTTTTCCTATGCCCCCTGAACAAGTCATGAGGTTGTCTCTTTCGTGGATATTGTTCTAAGGTAGTAGGTACAGGTATGACTTTGAACCAAAACACTTTTTAAATAAAATATATATAAAGTATTTAAATAAAATACACAAAGTATTTAAATAAAATACATAACGTTTTAAATAAAATACATAACGTTTTAAATAAAAGACATACACAGGACAAACACTAAAGTTGAACGGTATCTCTCTATGGTAACAAAAAATCAAATAAACATATTTATCAAATCTTTGATGTGGTAAAAACGTACTGAATCTTCCCTTTTAAGCGTTTATATGAACCTGTTACCTATAGAATCTACGAGGGGATAACACAGCCCTATAGGCACTGCATATTATACTGATCTCTTCAGTGACCCTGTATAAGGAGAGTACAGCTGTGTGTGTCAGGACCTCTCTGCTCTCTCCTCTGGCTAAAGAGACAGGTTTATGAGAGCATAGAACTTCACAGGACTAAAGAGGCAGAGAGAGAGAGAAAGAGAGAGAGACAGACTAATATGACAAACTATTGCAGTTATTGCAGTTATACACTATTGTTAAAATGATTTCCTACCATACCACACGATCTTCTTGTAAAGAAATGTAATAATATTTCATATTACAACTACTGTACAGATAATCTTGGACACTGTGACTCCCATCACCCTGGTTAGTAGGTTGGCAGAATTCAAAATGGCCGTCTCTTACCGTGAGCCACCCAGCCGTGCTTGCACTGGTCACATGTACGCAGGTGGATCTTTCCTGGCTGGAAACACTCACAGGTGCAGTTCACCAGAGTGCAGCGAATGGCCTGTAGAGACGCAGGGGGAGAGGGAGAGAGGAAGGCCTTGTCAATCAACTGATCATACAGACAGAAAGAGAGAGAGATGGAGGGAGCAGGGAGAGGACAGAGCTCAGGCTACAGAGCACTCATCAATCAAGCAGTCACACAAACAGAACTGAAGGGTTTCACAGATAGACACCGTAACAGATGTACACCAGTAACACATCAACACACAGTCACACAGAGAGCTCCTTTCTCAAAGAGATTTATGTACTGCAATAGTTTTGAATTGTTTCAGCATAGTACAATTTGTTTATTAAATTACATTTTAATATTACAATTGTAGTACTAATTTCCCCTGTCAGTCCCTGTTAAAGCCCTCTGATGAATTCACTATGACCAGATTTCCCACAATACCCTTTGTATTATCTAATATGAATTATTTCATTCATTCATAACCTGACCCCACCTGAGCTGACAGAAACACTTTTCTTTTCTCCTCATTGAATATCTCACTTGTTTTGACTAAGTCACCATTAATCAATAGTAGAGGCTGAACTGGAGCCGAACCCTAAAAGCTTTTAGCAGTTAGAGGTCAAGTGTCTAGACAGCTCAGGAGAGTCCAACCCAGTCCACCAGAATCTGAAGGACTGGTCTGTCAATCATAAGTGCTTCAAAGTCTACAGGTCGAGACGTCCATTTTACAGGAAGAAGAGGTCTGTTTTACAGGAAGAAGAGGTCTGTTTTACAGGAAGTTGCTCTAAATGCTAGGCTAATTCACACCTCTATGGTGGAGGTTTATAGTGTGGATTTCACTGATGGAAATGTAAGATTTGACAGCTAAACATAGTTGGCATATGGTCTGCCTCACACCATTCTTCTGTGGGGTCTGTGTAACCACGTTAAATACCAACAATATCCACCATGAACAAGGATTTAGAAAAATGACTGTGGTAGAGGCTTCCAAATGTACACAGCTCCAAGCCACAAATTTCTCATTGACACGAATTCTGGAAGACATAGAGGACTCTGTACTAGGAATGAGGGAGAGAGGGGAAAAGGGGGGGGAAAGGCAGGGAGGAAAAATCCCCAAAAGCCCAAACTTTATATTAATCAATGTTGGCACCCCTTGCCTTATCAGTCCATTGTTATGTTAAAAGATGAAATTGATAAATTATAATAATTACATTGAAAACTCTCTCGGTCTTCAAAGACAAATTGCTTAAAGGAGAGGGGGAATATTTGTGGTTGTAGCGTATTAGCGTAGCGAGACGCTGCTATGGAAGTCATCCCTTTTCCAGGAAGAGTTTCATTCTAACATGAAGTCAGCGCTAACATTTTTCCTTCCAATATTTCTGTA